>NC_047105.1:110367288-110493670 GCF_902500255.1 Thalassophryne amazonica
GTGGTTGGGACAGTCCAGTTTGTCCTTATTTTTCCCCATGTCATCATTGTTTGCTGACACGTGTGCAGTACCGTGCCTTGCACATGGGTGATTGCAGCACATGTGACAGTATGTGTTCCCTAGCTTTGTATTGCGCTGACACAGCGGCTGCAATGTACAGTGACGCACGATGCAGGACCATAGCACTCCAACCCATGACGTGATTACATGTCAATCACAGTCCCCTGACAAATGCATAACTGTAGTGCATGTGGGCATGTGCAACTATGTCAATCAATACATGATCGACATGCAACATGCCCACGTGCTCACATAGGTGGCTCAAGGCTCTTGGCTGTGAGGCAATTGAGCTGGCCATGCTGATTTTTCCGTGAGACTGTCAGTCAGGCTATCACATGATGGACGGACCATATGGATGTTGCGATCGTGCGTCACGTGACATACTTGTCTGGTCAGATGGCGTGCTGGCGCTGTGATACGCTGCTGGGCTGGGTTCTTATTTTCATCTCTGCTGTGGTGGTGTGGGTTTGTGATATGCCATGGTGTTCCACAGCTGTCAGCTGTGACATCATGGACATGACAGCCATCCAGCTGTGCACGCTTTGCTGACTGTGATATCACACTGCACTGCAGTCCACAACCTCAGCTGCACTTCGACTATAGGTTTGTGGTGTGTGTGTGTGGGGGGGGGGGGGGGGGGGGGGTGACTCACTCACATGGCATCTGTGTTGCTGGGGGAGTACACCACATTTCATTTGTGTTGCAGGGGGGCAGCACACTCACACGCCATTTGTGTTGCTTGGTAACACACTCATGGGGGAGTTAGAAATAGTGGGGCCATTCGCACTGCCAACATAAAAATAGAGAGCAGACAACCACTTTTGAGCTGGCTTTGTGAATGGCCTCACATTTTCTAAGTGTCCTGCAAGTGGTGTTGGATTTTCATGAGTGGCACCTAGACTCCAGCCGACTCCGGCCGAGAGTGGGTCGAATGGCCATTTGTCTGGTATTTTCCAACATTCGGTCACTGGTGTGAATGCTGCCTTGATTGTGCCATTTGGCCACAGTTCGACATGGCCGATGATTTCGTGCAGCTCCTCGGCCATGGCACGATATGGCGGACCTGCATACGACATGCTGTGTGAATGCTGCGAGCACGATCAGATGGCAGTGTGACCTCATCTTTCTCACTGTTTCAATGGGTTTCCAGTGCGAGTGGCAGGCAAATATAGAGTGCATGTGCCATGCCCAAATTTATGTGGCGACTGCTGTACAAGGCGTTTGAGTGTGGCTCCGATTTTCCATGAGTGCCATTTGAATCCTCCTTCATTGCACCATTCTGCCTCATTCGTGTTATGTGTGAATCAGCCATAATACTTAACAATGCATAAGCGTACATTGTACCCAGAAAGTGCCCATGAGGCAGATTTTGTGCACAGGAAATCCTATCACAGCATTAATGTTCTGGTGAACATGGCTTTTTGATATTGTCAGTTAATAAACACTGCATTGCTTGTAATGTGTGTTGCTTGGTTTAATAGTCTTCATTTTATAATTTCAGATGGTCTGCAATGCTGACTGTCTGATCAGCAATGTTGTGGCAAAGTAGCCTGGCTTAGTCCATGACTCCTGGGTCTTTTGGACCTTTGGAATCTATCAGCGCCTATCACAAGGTGAGCCATCCATCCATCCGTCCATTTTCTTCCGCTTTATCCAGAGTTGCGTCGTAGGGGCAGCAGCTCAAGCAAAGCCGCCCAGACCTCCCGATCCAAACACACCTCCCCCAGCTCCTCCGGGGGATCTCCAAGGCGTTTCCAAGCCAGCCGAGACATGTAGTCCCTCCAGCGTGCCCTGGGTCTTCCCCGGGCCTCAATGGGACGTGCTCAGAACACCTCTCCAGCGAGGCATCCAGGGGGCATCCGGAAAAGATGCCCGAGCCACCTCGACTGACTCCTTTTGACGTGGAGGAGCAGTGGCTCAACTCCGAGCTCCTCCTG
Source organism: Thalassophryne amazonica (assembly GCF_902500255.1). NCBI lineage: Eukaryota > Metazoa > Chordata > Actinopteri > Batrachoidiformes > Batrachoididae > Thalassophryne > Thalassophryne amazonica. The sequence goes on from NC_047105.1 coordinate 110,369,286, forward strand.
AGTGACCGAGCTCCTCACCCTATCTCTAAGGGAGCGCCCAGCCACCCTGTGGAGGAAACTCATCTCGGCCGCTTGTACTCGCGATCTCGTTCTTTCGGTCATGAGCCAGATCTCATGACCATTGGTGAGGATCGGAACGTAAATCGATCGGTAAATCGAGAGCTTTGCCCCCTACTCAGCTCTCTCTTCACCACGACAGTCCGATACAGCGACCGCATCACTGCAGATGCTGCACCGATCCGTCTATCAATCTCACGCTCCATCCGTCCCTCACTCGTGAACAAGACCCCGAGATACTTAAACTCCTCCACTTGAGGCAAGGACACTCCACCAACCTGAAGAGGGCAAAGCACCTTTTTCCGGTCGAGAACCATGGCCTCGGATTTGGAGGTGCTGATTTTCATACCGGACACTTCACACTCGGCAGCAAACCGCCCCAGTGCACTCTGAAGGTCCAGATCTGACGAAGCCAACAGAACCACATCGTCTGCAAACAGCAGAGACGAGATTCTGTGGTTCCCAAACCAGACCCCCTCTACACCCTGGCTGCGCCTAGAAATTCTGTCCATAAAAATAATGAACAGAACCGGTGACAAAGGGCAGCCCTGGCAGAGGCCAACATGCACTGGAAACAGGTTTGACTTACTACCGGCAATGCGAACCAAGCTCCTGCTGCGGTCGTACAGGGACCGGATAGCCCTTAGAAAAGGACCCCGGACCCCGTACTCCCGGAGCACCCCCCACAGGGTGCCCCAAGGGACACGGTCAAACGCCTTCTCCAGATCCACAAAACACATGTGGACTGGTTGGGCGAACTCCCATGAACCCTCGAGCACCCGATGGAGCGTGTAGAGCTGGTCCAGTGTGCCGCGACCAGGATGAAAACCACACTGCTCCTCCTGAATCCGAGGTTCGACTATTGGTCGAATTCTCCTCTCCAGTACTTTGGAATAGACCTTACCGGGGAGGCTGAGGAGTGTGATCCCCCTATAGTTGGAACACACCCTCCGGTCCCCCTTCTTAAACAGAGGGACCACCACCCCGGTCTGCCAATCCAGAGGCACTGTCCCTGATCGCCACGCGATGCTGCAGAGGCGTGTCAGCCAAGACAGTCCCACAACATCCAGAGACTTAAGGTACTCAGGACGGATTTCATCCATCCCAGGAGCCTTGCCACCGAGGAGCTTTCTAACCACCTCGGTGACTTCGGCCTGGGTAATGGATGAGTCCGCCTCTGAGTCCCCAGTCTCTGCTTCCTCTTCGGAAGACGTGATGATGGGATTGAGGAGAAAGTATTCCTTCCACCGCCCGAGAATATCCCCAGTCAGGGTCAACAGCTCCCCACCCGCACCATAAATAGTGCTAGTGCAGCTCTCCACTAGCACTGTGAGCCATATAACCTCTACTAATAAAGACTTTTTACATCATGGCTGTGTTGACAGTGTCACTGTATTTATGATGTTGTGATGATGACATTTTATATTGACAGGTGAATTCTTTGGTGTATTGCTGAGGGACAGGGGTATGCCTGCCAACCTTTTCTCCCGACACCATACACAGACCCCCAGGAAGCACAGCAGGCCTACAATCATGCCCATGCCAGGACAAGGACCAGGATCAAAATGACCTTTGGCATCCTGAAGACACGCGTTCACTGGCTTCATGACTTAAGTGTCAGCCCTTTGAGTGCATGTGACATCACTGTGACCTGTGCTGTCCTCCACAATGTGGCCTGCCCGAGGAAAGAGAGGGCTCACAGAGTACCATCACACATGGACTGGGACAATCCTGGCTTCCTCCCTGATGACGACAGTGGTCAGCTGTTCAGGGATCAATATGTGTTACATAACATATCCCATTTTCCACTATCTCACTTTTGCGCAACTGGACCATGGATAAATTGAGCCAAGATAACCACAATGTCCCAGCTTAATCCCTTGTCCTACTTTTGTGCAATGGGCCCCAGGTTTGAAGCTCAAATGGGGTTCTGTTCACTGTCATCTTGGCTGTGCCTGACTTGGCCTAATTTATTTATAGAGCATTTACAGCATGTGAGGTATAACTGTAAAGTACACTGAGCATCTGGAAGACAGAAAAGCACGATAGAAATCCATCCTTCCTTCCTGCTTTTCTTTATCTTGGCAGTGACATTAATGACTCTGTTTCTTCAGCCTTTTCGGTTTTGGGAAGATGAGCTTATGGACTGGTGAGTTCATTGGACAGCGGTGTTTGGGATGCTGATATCTTTGCAGAAGAACAACGCATCATCTCCACTGGTTGTGGGAGAAGAGAGGTTTCACATCCATAGAATATATGCTGGCAAATGTGAAAATGAAACCACAACAAAGATGAAATGATATCCTGAGGTATCAAGCATGCCCAAAGAAGCAGAAAATTCAGGCAATTTGCACAACAACTAGTTTGGACACAACTTCAGTCTCAGACTTTTCTCATTGCGAACCTTAAAATAGATCATAGCAAGGGTGTTGTTTCATCTGCCTGCTTTTAACCACAGTATAAGTGAGTGTCGGACTATGACTTAGCACAATAGCTTTTAGAACCACCACTTAAAACTGGGCCCTGGTGATTCTTCTCCTACTGTATGGCAGTAAGACTTGGATGCTAACCAGTGACCTAAGGCAATGACTAGATGTACTAGGTCTTTTCAGAGGATCTTTGGGAATTACTGGAATGAGATTGTGTCAGAGGAATAGTTACTTTGGGTGATTCAAAGGAGTAATTGCTTGCATTGGCCATGTAACGTGTTTCTCTGGATATGTTGCAGCAATTGGAAAATGGCAAGGGACTCCTACAGTGGGGAAACTGAGTATCTGACACACTGTCAGTTTTGCAAGTTTCCCCACCTTCAAAGAATGGAGGCCATGTGGTCAGAAGAGATAAAAATAGAGCTTTTTGGTATCAACTCCACTCGCCATGTTTGGAGGAAGAAGGATGAGAACAACCCCAAAAACACCATTCTAACTGTGAAACATGGGGGTGGAAACATCATACTTTGGGGGTGTTTTCTGCAAAGGGGATAGGACGACTGCACCGTACTGAAGGGAGGATGGATGGGGTCATGTATCATGATGTTTTGGCACGCAATCTTCTTCCCTCAGTAAGAGCATTGAAGATGCGTCATGACTGGATCTTCCAGCATGACAATGACCCCAAACACACAGCCTGGGCAACTAAGGAGTGGCTCCATAAGAAGCATTTCAAAGTCTTGGAGTGGCCTACCCAGTCTCCAGACCTGAACTCAATAGAAAATCTTTGGAGGGAGCTGAAACTCAAAACCTGAAGGATCTGGAGAAGATCTGTATGGAGGAGTGGACCAAAATCCCTGCTGCATTGTGCAAACTTGGTCAAGAACTACAGGAAACGTCTGACCTCTGTAATTGCAAACAAAGGCTTCTGTACCAAATATTAAGGTCTGTTTTTCTGTTGTACCAAATACTTATACAATACATCCAAATACAATACATCACGTGGACAAAATAAAAACATATGTCGCTGTGGCGACGGGCTGCAGTGAGCAAGCACATGCATGCTGCAGCCCTTTGACAGGCTGCCCCCAGGTTGAAATGGACCATCAGATCATAACATGCAGCAGGTGATCTGACTGTCACAGCACCCACATGACCTCTATTCCATGTGACGCTGTGTCAGTCCTGTGTACGGTCCACAAGACGTGTGTCAGGCAGGACACTCGTGCATGGCCGGCTGGACGCACCGGACCAGTAGATGTGGACATGAGAAGAGCGCACTGCTTCTCATTCATGTCATTTCATGATTGTATGTCTGTGACCATGGGTCATCTACAGAGGAACAGATGGATCATATTTGTATTGTCCACTTGATAAGAGGGATTCAATAAAATGTGATGTTTTTATATGGTGTGTGGTTTTATTTTATTTTTTAAATCCGTCCATGTCCTTCCTGATATGAGGCAGTTTCCCGCATCTTTCACAGGATAGTAATAGTAGCTCAGTGGTAAAGTTTGTGACTGGCAATCAGAGCTTTTGGTGCGTGTTAGATTCTCATGGGTGGCATGCATTTTTGTATTATTTTTTTATTTTCACAGCAACTGCGCAATGTCTAACCAGCTGCTGCGAAAAGCTGCTCTGAAAAGCTACTGTGTTCCCGCATCGTGCACGCCTGCCATCAGTGCAATGTTTTGTGGTTCGCGCATGGGTGATTCTTTAACTACGGGCACTATTGGCCTTGTAAATGTAATTTCCACCACACCATTGCCTTACAATATAAAGCGCCTTGGGGCAACTGTTTGTTGTGATTTGGCGCTATATACATGTGCTCTGATGTCACTGTTTATCTCCATAGAAACTACCCAAAAAGGGACATTACAGTGTTGTGGTGGAAATTACAGCAATAGTGTGGGACAACTACATTTTGTTTAAAAAAATCAGAACAGTTGTATGACATTGAATACCCCAATTATGTTTTGATTATTTTACTGATATTTTATTCAGAGATATTTTAAAACATTAGAAAAAACATTTCTTTACCATTCATTTTTATCATTGAAGATCAAAAGTCTGGGTGTGGGACAAGCACAAAACGGCAATATTTATATATAATGATGCTGAAAAAAGATGAAAAAGTCATCATAGACTACTAGAACAAATTTCTTAACACACTTTCATTGTAAAGATAACTATAAAAGTGTGAAATTTCCCCTTTTTTTTTCTGTTTTTCATACAATATGATCAAAGGACATAATAAGTGCCCGTAGTCTAAGAATCACCCTCATACGAGCTGCTCTGACGGGTGTCGCCCTGAGTTGTACATATGTGTGTGAAGGGGCCCTAAGGAGTGGCTTCCATAAGGCCACTCTACCATACAGGTCTGATTGGTGGATTGCTGCAAAGATGGTTGGCCTTCTGGAAGGTTCTCCTCTCTCCACAGAGTAATGCTGGAGTTCTGACAGAGTGACAGTCGAATTCTTGGTCACCTCCCTGATTAAGGTCCTTCTCTCCTGATCGCTTGGTTTAGATGAGCAGCCAGTTCTAGGAGAGGCCTAGTGGATCTGAACTTCCATTTATGGATGATGGAAGCCATTGGGACCTTCAAAGCAATAAAGATGTTTCTGTGCCTTTCCCCAGTTTTTGTGCCTCGAGACAATCCTGTCTCAGAGGTCTACAGGCAATTCCTTTGACTTCATGATTGGTTTGTGCTCTGACATGCACTGTCAACTGTGGGACCTTACATGTAGACAGGTGTGTGTCTTTCTAAATCATGTCCAATCAACTGAATTTACCCCAGGCAGACTCCAGCTAAGTTGTAGAAACATGTGAAGGATGATCAGTGGAAACAGGATGCACCTGAGCTCAATTTTGAGCTTCATGGCGGGCTGTGAATACTTATGTAGATTTTTTTTTCACATTAACAAAAGTCTTAAAAAAAACCTTTTCACATTGTCATTATGGGGTATTGTCTGTAGAATGTAAAGGAAAAAAAAAAAAAAGAATTTCATCATTTGAATGGAATGGAATCTGTTATGATTGTGACCCAAACTCCGGATTGGACTCCAAAGCAGGAGTCTGAACAGATGAATGAAACCAGATTTATTGTACAGAAATGAGTACAAATGATAAGGAGGTCTGGAGAGAGGAGACCCATGCAGCCCGTGTTGTGGTGGAAAAGGGAGCCGCAGCCCGACGAGACCAGGTGTGCAGATGGGAATCCAGGCCAGCGGTACAGATGAGGTGGAGGTTGTCCAGGGGCTGGGTGGCTCCCTGTGGAGCTGATGGAGGGAGGTGTCACTGCAGAGGAGGACAGACAGTTTGAGTGCAGGTGTTGGAACACCTGAGCCACCACGGCTCACAGTTATCTCAGTAACAAGACAGAAATTTGCAGCGCGTCAGAATGCAGCAAAAATGCAATTAACAAACAGCGAGTCAAAAATCCTGCTCTGTATTGAAATAGAGTGGTCAGGTTACCAGGCTGTGATCACTGAGTTTCTGCCGCTGATGAGACGTTGAACCAGGGTTTATATGCAGACAGATTGATTGCAGGCAGGTGTGCTCATCAGCTCTACAAGGTGCACCACCTGGAAAGAGAGAGAGAGGAGGAGCAGAGGAGCAGGAACCAGGGTGACACACAACAGAATCCATGGAATGAGGCTGTAACATAACAAAATGTCAAAAAAGTGAAGCACCGTGAATACTTTCTGGCTGCACTGCAAATCAGAATAAGAACATTAAATATTGACTTTCACTTAATGCAAAGATGTCAAAGGAATGACACTCACAGATGGTTTTCAGGTTCCTTATGTGTACGAACTTACTCAGATGATGAATGCAGCAGTCTTTACACATGTATTTAGTCACCAAGTCCATCCCAATGTTAAGAACATTATTTTTTTAATCATCTAAAACATGGAACATATCTTTGAGATTGAGATTGTTTTCACACAAACTGTACAAGACATCAACAGTGATTCTTCATACTTTTCCTTGATGTGAAGCATGGAGACAAACCTATGAAAGTGAAATATGCATTGAGCAGCACCAAATGAATCAACAGATCCTTAGACGCGTTTGATTTAAATGTTTTAAGCAGGGAGCTGACTCACTCTGTCAGCTTTCCAGTGAGCCCACTGCTAGAGAAGATAGTCGCAACATTGAGAGTGTAATTAAAAAAGGTCTTTGAACAACTGGTACCAAACAACACAGTAGAGAAGAAAAGACGTGGATGCCATGGTAACAGCTGATGGATGGCGATAGACGGAGGATTCAGACTTGTCAAAGGGACAAGGGATTCTTTTTCCCTCCTCTGGCTGTTGATGCTGTACGTGCATCATATATTGGGCTCACTTAAGCCGTTCCTACACACACGCACACACACACACACACACACAGACATATATAGATTTTTTTTTAAATGATGCTGTTGGTTACAGGTACACGAGTTAGATTTAGTAAATGTATACTTTCAGTGAATGACGCTTTCACAAATCTAAAACCATGTTTTAAATAATATTTATCTTCTCTGGGATAATCTAATCCAGATTGTACAATTTTAATTAAAGTAATTTTTGATCTGGACCAAATCCAATATGGTCCAGACATGTAAAAACAAACAAACTGAAATAACAGTTTTTTTTACATTTTGACAAAAAGGATACCATTTTCACATATCTGAAGGTGCATTTCACACAGAACTAAAGCTTCACCACTATAAAATGCTTGGGGTTAGGGGGGTAACAATGTGCTGTCAATGGATTTTCCCTTAACTGCTGAAGGAATATATCCTAAACGCGCTTAAATATGCATTAACCATTTGTGCTTTTTCCTCATTCAGAATCATCATAATATTATTTATCTTTTATTGAGCCAAGAATATATTGGTACATTTATGTGTTCTAATGTTTGGAAGTGATCATTTATATATTAATGGAGCTTGCTTCTATTGAAGAATATGTTACTCATATGCTCATAGTGATCAATATTTATCAATGCTTATTAAACATGTAATCAATAGCTAAGGTTAATTACATGATATATATATGTTCAAATACTTTTAAAATATATGTTTGTATACTTTTGAACTGTGTATTGTGTGTACCAACTTAAAGTTATGTTATGTTTATGATTATATTTGCTTTTGTTTAAAGATTTGCTTTTGCTTTATTAGTTCAGTTTCTTAGCATGCTGTTATAAAGATGATTTACTTATATAATCATTTTCAAAGTGTTATAAATGTGATGTGTCCCTGTTTGAGTGAGGCCCCGAAAGATACATTGAGAAACATCCATATGTTACAAACAGCATGGAACAGGATGTCAGTACTGACCACAAACCGTCAGACAAGGAGACTAAACTTGATACACGGGTATGATTAGACTTGTTTGTCAGAATGTTGTGCAATTTTGAGATGTGCTAATATTCTTGTGGTATAACTGCGTGATGAGACTTGCTGACAGTCTTTCAGTTAGCAGTTTTCTGCCCAAAAACAATTTATCAGTTTAGGCACAGGTGTCACTTTAGGAGAAGGAGGAAGTAAGAAGACTGCACAGCACGAGAAGTTCCCTCTGCCACCATACCGCCACCATTTGATCCCTGTCTGTTGGGGGGATGGGCTCCTCCCCCTGCCTCCTTCATCAGCAGGATTCGAGTGACACTCTGCTCATCCCACTGCTGTGATGGGAACCAGGCTCAAAACCAACATTGTAAATTACAACAAGTTCTGTAATAAATTTCTGTAAACAGCTGAGTCATCTGGCAGAACAAATCAATACCACTAAATCAGTGTCAGCTGTAAGAAACAGAAAAGATAAGTCTTCAATGTAGATTTAATTGAGTCCACAGAATCAGACTTACCATAATTGGCAAACCGTTCCATAAAATGTGTCTTATAATCAGCTGCCTTCTTCCTCACTGTCAGAACATACAAGAAACCGAGACCTGAGAACAGACAGCATGACCAGGCACATATGGTAATAAGCAAATCAACCAAATATGAAGGTCCTAGTCCATGAAGAATGTTACATGTTAATAACAAAACCTTAAAGTCAGACCTCACATGAACAGGAAATTACTGAAGGAAAAACAGCACGAGAGTAATGTGATCAAACTTTTGTCTCCTAGTTAAGACTCTAGCAGCAGTGTTGTGAACCAACTGGAGACCCTTGATGCTCGAATAAGACAAGCCAGAAAACAGAACATTGTCAATTCTAGATGAAACAAAAGGCATGAATTAGTGTCTCTGCATCGTCCATTGACAGCATAGGTCACATCCTTGCAACATTACACAGATGAACAAAAATTAATTTTGTGATCTCTGTAATGTGCAGTTCAAGATAGGCTGAAAAATCACCCCTAAATTCCTTACCTTGTTACTCTGTTCAGTGACACATACAACTACACTTAAATGGTCAAACTGAATTTTGTGCCTCAAGGGACCAATGACCATTAATTCAGTCTTGGCTGAATTTAAGAGCGGAAAGTTATTAGACGTCCAACTTCTCACTGATGCCGACATATAATGGCATATAAAGCTGGGTGTCATCGGCATAATGATGAATAGTAACTCTGTAGCTTCGGAATGTCAACCAAGCAAGAACTTGACTATTAATGTCAAAGTAATTTTTATGCCTATCCAGCAATACATGGTGATCTATTGCATCAAACACTGCAATGAGATCAAGCATAAGCAGTAGGATAGTGACATCTGAGTCCATTGTCATCAAAATATTGTTCACCACCTTAGAAGCACAGTCTCTGTGGAATGGTATGCGCTCAAGGCTGACTGCAGGGGGTCATTATAAACAAGATACTTCATGAGCTGCTGTGAAACAACTTTTTCCAGAATTTTTGAACAACAGGGTAATTTAGATACAGGACAATAATTTGCTAGCATTCCTGGATCCAAATTGGGTTTTTTAAAGAATGGATTTAATCACAGCTGATTTAAAGCACACAGGAACAGAACCATTTGTTAATGACAAGTTTATGATTTTTAGTCAGATTGGTCCAATCAAAGACCACAAGTCCTTAAAGAGCATTGATGGTAGTGGATCAAACAGACATGTAGAAAAAAAAAAATTGTATTTCGAGACAACATATTAAGTGAAATAGTGTTAAAATCAGTAAGTGTAAGATTTCCATTGGCATTAATGTCTGCTGCAGTCACAGGATCAGTAGGATTAAGTAGAGTTTGTTGGGAAACAGTTAACTTTATGTCATCCTACTTCTTCACAAAGTAGTCAAAAAACTCTTGAGCTGTAAAAGGTGAACAGCCTGCAGATGGCTAAACACAAATACATTTGGCCAGTCTCAAACAAAAATGTTGGATTCTGTTTATATTCTAATTAAATTAGCATAATAAACTTTCTTCACTCCTGATAATGCATTTTTATATTTCAGTACACTATCATGAATTCTGGGGGGTTTTAATAAATAAATAATAAAAAATAGCCATATTCCCATTATGTTTAAAAATAGAAAAAGATGGCAAAATATGTATTTAAAACAAATTAGGTCATGCTTGGATTTGGTTGCTGAGCATTGGGCAATACTTCATACTTCTTGCAACCACACATTTCCCCACATGTCATGTGCTGTGAAGAAACCAGCACAGACACATACTGCTGTCAGCAAACAGCAATGCAAGGAATACCAAACTCACCTTTGTTTCTGTAAACCAGTGTAAAACAACAAATAGATCATGCAAAATCAATTTACAAGGTAAATAAGAGATGTTTTACCAACTCCCAACAAGAAAGATATTCAAACTATGTATCTATATAATCATTGTAAATGTGAGCATATATGTTTTAAGGTTCTTCATCAGTTGAGATTGTATAATTTTGCAATTTATTATTAAAACAATGAAATTGTATATGAGTAAGATAGTCTGTAAGGTTTTATTTTTTCAAATTGCCAGTGGTGGCTCCAGGAAAACGTTTGTTGGGGGGCTGAAGGGGGGGGGAGGGGCTCCACAAAATGTCGTCAAAATGAACAATATATAATAAATTGCTTCATAAATACCAAGGTATATGTTTTAGTCAGCCGTGCTCCTCTAAAATGTGGTATCAATGCACACACATCACTTAGAATGAGTGCAAGTTCAGTAAACTTGCACATAGGTATACAAACTGAATTCATTGAAATGGTGCTCAAGACAATGCATGGAATCAACCTTACACAAATCTTCTATATCAAAGATGTATTGCCAATTCACATTATTGGCAGAATTATTGGGGGAGGGGGCTTAAGCTCCCCCAAGCTCCCCCTTGGCGCCACCACTGCAAATTGCATATTTGTTATGATTCTGCCAAAAAATATTGTTGCGACTAAATTCTGATTTGAAGACAAAATCACATGAAGGAAGCTCAGTAACAACACCATATTTGCAGCATATTATCTTGAGATATTTTAGACTATATGGTAAAACTATGAATATGATAGTCAACTGTCCACATTGCCATCTGGGGTCACGAAAATCAGTATATTTCAACACTTTTAAAATTAGCATTTTTTCATCAACTACAAATTTATTTAAAACAACCTGGTATATCATGTAAATGTTTAGATATGTTCCATTATGTCACAAACCATCATACAAAAAGTTCTATAACCATAGCTGTTATATTTCTTTGATTTTGATCAAATCAAAGATACGAATGACGTTCTATTTCTGGTTTTCTACCATTTTGAGGCCTTTGTGGAAAGTGGATCACAGTAGATACACCAAAACTGCCAACATTTCCCAACTCTACACCAAAGGTTTGCCTGGCATGAGCAGTTTCAAAGCTGTGAGGCATATAGGGAGCTCATTGTTAAAACTGGGTGATTTCAGATGGAATGACCCTTAAATATGTTTCTGTTTGACAAACTGATGGTATTATTTTCTATCTTGATAAAGATAATGACTTCAGTGTTCGGTATAGGATAAACAAAATTCATAACTCCAGGTGAACTCTTCACAACATCTGGACTGGGACTAACAAATTCATTAAAGTCTATTATATAATAGTCAGATCCTCTTCTGTATTTGTTTTGACAAATATAGGCTGTACAAATGTGGGACTGAGTTTAAATAAATGTAACAGCACAGTAATAGCATGGAAAATGCAGATTTATGGTGAAACTCTCTTGAAAACTTTGATCATGCAATTTCTATTTATGCCTGGTAGTTAGATGCTAACCAAGATGGCTGCATTCTGGCAACAGCCAGCAAATGAGCGGATCGGCTTGGTTGTCCATCTAGTGAGTAAATAGAAATCAATGGTTAAACTGCCAGCTTTCCCAAGAGACTACAGACGTTGGTCTCGGTTGGTTTGTTGGCAGAATGGAACCTGTTAGTTCGGCGGTTCTGTTGTTTGGTTCTGGTTGAGGCAAGGATGAAGGTTTAGGTGTTTGTTCTCAAAAGAATGCTTTGCCGGCTTCAAAAACTTGTAGAAGACTGAATTAAAGTCTTCGTAAAAATTTCATAAAAAGTTAAAGGCAGGAAATGAAAACACTCTTTTGGCATATTCATTCTTAATCTGAAAGACTCGCATTGGAGGCTATCTAGAAAAAGCAGAAAACTTGACTCAAGCCTTAAAAGTTTCAAAACTGGTGTAATACTTCATAACCAAAGTTATGAATTAATGAATGAAGCACAAAGAGCCATGTGGTGGAACTTTAGTGAAGATGGGCCACATGCAGCCTGTGGAGCCACCAAAAAAAAAAAGAGAAGCGAAGAAGAGGTTGCAAGAAGGCCGAGCATGAGAGAGAAATGGCTTTGTTCAAGACCTTTTAAAGGGCTACTACGTCAATATGCTCTGCCCATTTGGTGTGTGAGTTCACTTGCAGGGAAAAGTCAGGAAAACTTCAAAGACTGAAGAGACGTTATTTTCTTGGGTTCTTCTCTAACTGAACATAAAGATTGCTAACGTTCTTAAATACATCCTAAACATGCAATTGATTAGAGGGATAAAAATGTTTCATCATGACAAATCATTATTAATCAAAGAAATAACATTTGACATACATCAACAGTTATAAAGGCTTCACCGTTACAGATTAGTTTGGAATATACAATTTGTCTTTTGATTAATTATACAAACAGGAAAAAAAATAACTGTTCCACTTGGATAAAAATAATGTCATTTGTACATTGAAGAATAGTTGTGTTCTGTTTTCCAGGGGAGCTCTGGGTCGGCCCCAATATTGGTACTTTTATAATAATAAATCTGTGCACATTTGTAGGGAGTCAACTTTGGGTTTACTGCTCTGTTATCTTGGAGGGAGAGAGCTTTGGCTGATCTGGGGCATCTCTGACATAGGCAGGTTTATTACACCTTTCGATAAGTCACGGTGACAGGGAACTCATTGCCCTCCAGGGATAAATAAAGTTGTCTGATTCTGAACCCATTTTGGTCTTCAGAAAATCCTTTGAAGTAGGACAGTGTTGTTTACTCTTGTGAGAAATGTGTGCATTGAACCAGACTCCACAGAAATTCCACATGAATCACGCAGGAATCATGCAGAGTGGTGTCGGATTTATGAATTAGTGCATATCCGAAAGGTGTCGTATTTCATTTCCAAAATGTTATGACAGCCATCTTTGGAAGTTGACACAGTTAGTCAAAATCGGCCAATGGCCCCGAGCATGATGTACATGTTCATAATTCTCTGGGCGCCGTCGAGATGGTACACCTATCCTTCTGCGGTCCATGTGTAATCTCACGATGATCTGACCGCAATTTACATATTCTGAGAGCATGAAAAATGATCTGATCGCAGTTGATTGAGCTCTGAGATCGATCGGTCACAGCAAAGCCTGCTGATATGTTGTTCCACGTTTGTCCACCTCCGCTTGACCCTGGCCAGGGAGGGCAAAGGAAATGTTGATCATGTAATAACATGTATATGGTACTGTGTGCGTGTCAGAGGCTTGGTGCGGTGCCCAGCAATGCAGCTGAACCAGGATGTCACCGCAGTAATGCAGGTATTATTACACTTTACACACGTATTATTACACGTTCAGCTCCCAAGTCTGTAGCAGGTATGATGTGGAAATGTTTGCCCAGCACATGATGACTTAAATAAACATGTAACTCACTCAAGTCCACTGGCTCTGTCTGAAAGTTGCGCACATGTGGGAAGTTGGCGCACTGACAGCACAATCAGCAGCAGTTAGGAGTTCAGCCGGACATGTGCGCCACACGTGTGCATACAGAGTGGCTGGTATAGTGTTTATGAACACATATACACACAGCTGAGCGAACATTTTGGCCACACACTCGCATACTGCTTTGATAACCTGTTCTGCACATGTGTGTGCACGCGCACTGTGCGCAGCTGCTCCTTCAGTCATTGTGAACACGTGCGCAGCTGAGTGGACACACACTCATCACTAGAATCACCTGTGCGGTGCATGTACACGTGCGCACTCCGTCATGTGAGATACACACTGATGAGAGGTCAGTTTGGCGCTGGGAATGTGAGGACGAGGAGAGATTTGATTGTGTGGGTGAGTGACAGCTTCAATGTCGGTACCATAATGATAACTAGTAATTGTTGATTTCATTAAAGCTTTCAAGTTAAACTGACTCAGAAATAAAGCTTTCCATTTGCAACATACAAAAACTTGTCTGCCCAGCAAATTCCTCTCAGTGTTGTCCTAACTAGGATTTTCTCAACAGCAGAACAAAGATTATCAACTTTTGAGTAGATTTTTTTGAGTGAAGTCAGAAACCCGTGGGAAACCCCATAGATGACTGTCATGCGCATGCACACATGGACTGAACAAATTTGAACTAGATCAAACAGACCTTCTACTGAACCTGAGCAGACCTGAGCCGTGAACATTTTCTTGACAGAAGCGGGGGCTAGCAACCATTTTGCACTAGCAGGTAAGCTAGCTAAATGTGTTGTTAGGGTTTTCTACTTACTTTATGTTTATTTGATAGGGACAGAACAAAAAGCATTGTTACAGTAACCGATGTCATGTTCATAGGTCATATAGCTAATAGCTAATTCGCAGACCTGGTCCCTAGAACATAAAAAGGACACTTACACAATCATAAACAACACATAATAGTAGCAATAAAACAGTCCAATGTCTACAGATTTGATTTAAGTTAAGCCATTGTCTTATTTTGTGCTTAAAATCATTCAGGTCTGTAAGAGATTTCAATTTGGCAGGTATGGTGTTCCAGATCTGTGGACCTTTTACTGCAAACGCACTCTGTCCAAAAGTCGTTTTACATCGGGCTGGTCTACAGTCTCCACTCACAGCTCCTCTTGTAATGATACCGCAAGTTTGACATTTTGGCTTTTGGTCAAGCACTTTTAAGGCTCGTTTGTAAAAAGAGTTCAAACCTTTTAGAGAGGATTGGTTCACCTGGCCCCAAACAGTGATGCAGTATGAGAAATGAGACAAGATCATTGCATGAAAAAATAACTTGGCTGCACTAATTGACAAGCAAGATCTTATGAGATGAAAACAATTCAAGTTAGTCCTAATTGTCTTAGTCATTTTCTTTATGTGACTCTCAAATTTAAGATGGAAGTCCAAGATGACCCCCAGATATTTAAATTCATCTACTCTTTGAATTTCCTTTTGATTTATTTGTATCCTAAAGTTTTCTTTGGGCTTTTGCCTTAATGAAAAACACAGACACCATTTTAGAACAGTTTAGAGACAAGAAATTATCCTCCAGCCACTGAGAGAACCGGGTCATTTGTCTATTAAGAAGCTCTGCAGCCTTCTCTGGAGTTTTTGCTGAGACATAGATTACTGTGTCATCAGCATACAGCTGGCATTCAGTCTCAGTGCAAATGGTTGGAAGGTCATTAATATAGAGACAAAATAAAATATGGCCCAGGATGGAGCCTTGTAGTATCCCCATTTTATACTCCTGAGATGGCGATATAGAGCCACTGATTTTTACTCGCTGTGTTCTTGACTCCAAATAAGATGTAAACCAGCTGACAGACTGTTGAGAAAAATTTAGCTGCTTTAATTTGTGCAGGAGAACATGGTGGTTTACAGTGTCGAAGGCCTTACGGAAGTCTAAAAACACTGCTCAAACCACATTTCCCTGATCCAATTTTTTTTAATCATGTCTGTTAGGTAGCAAGTAGCAATTTCTGTTGAGTATCTAGGCCTAAATCCAAATTGTTTTGGATGTAAAATATTACCACATTCCAGATAATCAATAAGTTGGTTTGCTACTGTTTTTTCAAGCACCTTTGACAGAATTGGAAGGATTGAAATTGGTCTATAGTTACAAATTTTGTTTGGGTCTCCAGCTTTAAAAAGTGGACTGATGAGACCTTGTTTTAATTTTTGTGGAACATTCGCCCTAGAAATGGATAGATTAATCAAATGTGTTAGAGGGCCAGCTAGAGATTCTTTATGCTTTCTGACAAGTCTAATACAATTACGTCTTTTGCTTTAGAGGGTTTGAGATTACTTACTATTTTTTAAACACAATCCTCGTTAATTTGTGATATTGAAAATGCAGTTTCTGATGGGCCCATGGATATCTCAGGGAGCTGTGTAAGTTTAAAAGTTTCTGCTAATTGTTCCACTGAGGTCACAAACTAGGTATTGAATGAGATAACAATCTTCATTTGGTTAGTAATCAAATTGCCATCAATATTTAGTTGTATTAAAGATCTATTTTTTTGTTTGGAGTCATTCTTTGTCAGTGTATGTATTTGCTTCCAGACGCAAGCACTGTTACCCCTGGACGTTTCCATCAAGCGCACAAAATATTCAGTTTTAGCTTTTCTCATCTCACTAACCACTTTATTTCTGAGGCTTTTAAAAATAGCATTGTCAGTATATCGTTCTGTTGAAATTTCCTTTTTACGAGCAAGATCTCTTTGTTTCATCAACAGACAATTTACTAGTTAACCACGGTAATGACTGGCGTCTTTTCCTCATTTTAAGGGGCTTTGTGTAGTTCTGAATGAATTCTGATAATGTATTTGTAAACACATTACAACAATTCTTTGGATCTAGCGTTTGAAGGACTGAGTCCCAGTTAATACTATTCACGTCATTATCAAGATGAGACATATCACTTTTTGCTAATTCCTTTTGTTTTTTTTTTGACAACTGGCGTTTGTGCAAAATAATGCAGACGCTTTTTTGTTAACTTTCTAGCAATTAGCGTCAGATTATGGTCAGATAAACCTGTGATAAGATTTTAGGTTTTCATTACACGTTCTGGTTTATTTGTAAACATAAGGTCTATTTGGGTTTTACTTGTCTTTGTTAGTCTTGTTGGACCTACTGTTAATTGCTTTAATTTATATTTTGAAGTGACTGCCTTTAATTTTTGCTTACCTTGCTTGTCCAACCAATTAATGTTAAAATCCCCAAGCACAATTATTTCACTATCATGTTTTAATTGTTTAAAAATTTCATCTAAATTAGAAAAAAAGGACACGTTAAAAGATGGAGGATTATATAAAATCACAATATTGAAACTCATTCTTGGTGATAAAACAATCTTTAAAACTAAGCATTCCATATTACAAGAATCTACGTTAATTTCAGTACAATAAAGTGTTTCCCTAACATATGTCAAAACACCTCCTCCCTTTCCTGTTTGTCTGTCTTTACAAAAAGAAACATAATCCGGAATGTCAATCATTTGTGTAGGGATATTGGGATTTAGCAACGTTTCACTCAGAGCCAGAAAATCCAAAACAAGCACCTAACGACATTTCCAGCCCTTCACCTACTTCTATGCTAAGGTTTTATTTCAAAGCAACGGCCTAGCTCGTTTGACGCTGCACTGTTACTTTACATTAATGTATAAAGCTAACTTGACAGTTTGACAGCTGGTGTAACACTATCTAATGTCCTTAAATACTGTAAGTTAACTGTCACATACAAATTAAAGTTGTGCTTCATGCTCTGTGTTATAAGAGTGCTACATTTTCAGAGCTTTTTACATAATGGGAAAGGAGACAGGTATTTGAGGAATAATTGTTGCGTGTTGTTAATGTCACATTACTGGTAGTATTATTATTTTTTTCATAGAAAGCAAGTATCAACCACAAACCTGAAAACTACAGATCAAATCATCAGGCAGGCTGCAATGAGGTAGATGTAAACAGGAAAAGAAAAGGGGGAGATGAAGAGGGCAGTCCTTTCACCCTTAAAAAGCCCAAATGTGGAGAGGTCAATCATGTCCCAGATCATCCACAACATCATGATGATTCTGCTCTTGAAGAGGAAAGAGTTGCTCTGGTTGATGAAATGAAGAACATGATAGTCATACAGCAGAAGATGGTGCTGACATTTTCCCTCAGGTGGAGAGAGGTTGTGGAGTGTCCACCTATGGTATCTGAGGTCAGGAGAGATAGCCTGTGCTGTTTTCCTCTGAGGAGGTAAGGCTGTCCTAATTTATTTAGTAATTCTGTTACTCAAATTAGGCACGAGTTATTATACTAGATTGACTATAATTGAAGAAGTACAGTATTTGCTGGGGTAATGTATTGGCAAACTTTATTATACCTTGCCCTCCCACTCCACTCAAGGCCCCTCCAACACAGTGCACCTACTACACCATCAGAAACCGGCAACAGTTTCTTACAGAAATTAACGGGACTACCAGTCCGGTCAAAATAAGTAAGATTTCAGATAACATTCAGTTGTCCTTTGTTTTATTCAATATCTATAAGCATTTTTCAAATATAATTAGAGTAACATACATTTTCCTTCATTTATATAGCTAAATTTTCAACTCACTGGAGTAAGAATTGTATGATTATTCAAAAAGAATGTCTGTGTTTGGTGAATTTAGGAATACATGGCATTGAAGGAATAATTGTATGTTTATTCAACAAGAAACTCTGCATTTGGTAAAAGCAGAAATACATGGCATTGAAACTAGAATTTCTTCATTAGCCTTCCAGGATTATCCTAATTAGGTGAACCAGAAGATCCAAGTTGGCAGAACTCTTGTCAGAACTTAGTTAAGTCAACAACAGTAGTCAAAAGTTGAGAAAACTCAAAAATGTCTTGCATCACGTTGCCTTGATATTTTATGTTTTCTCAATGTTTTCTTTTTTACCGTGTGACAGTAGTCTGTGTCATCTGACTGTTGTCTGAAATATGTTTGGACTGCATTGTGCAGGTGTGCACGAGGCAGTCCAGATGCGTTCAGGCCACGGCTGGCCATGCCTCGTTTTCTGCCGACTGTGTCGGATTATGAAAATTTTTGCCGTGTCGGAATGGCTCCTCCACATTCTTGCTATGTGTGATGGGGGCTTTATAGTCAAGGGACCGAAAAAAGCTTAAATGACATAGTGTCAACAGGTCTCACTGAACAGGACAAAACCACTTGAAACCTAATGAGTGAGTGGTCTGAGATTGGAGATGAGAGAAGGGTTCTTGTAACATCTGAATCTCAATTCCTCGTGACAAGACCAAATCCAAAGTATTACCACTATAATGAGTTTGTTCCTGGACAACTGGCAAAATCCAGACATTTCTAAAATATCGAAGAATGCCCCATAATTGTTAAGTCACTGTCAACAATTCTACTGCCATTAAATTGCGCATCTGTAGTTGCCATACAATTTTTACGGAGGAGGCCCAGGACAGGAAAATCTGGAAGACAAAGACCAAGGCAGCAGATCCTGCAAAAGCGGGAATACAGGCTTAGGAAAAGAAGTTGCCATACAATTTTTAACCGGTAACATATTAAAAATTATACTGTTTAGCCCAAGTAATTCACTTTTGCAAGCAGCAATGCTGTTTTCATTTATATAGTATTATGCTCTGAGTTTACAGAAGATGCTAGAAAAATATCATCTAAATAATCATAAATAAATGACCTGTGCGTAATGGTTCATGGTGGATCATCACTTTCTCAGTCAATCCTCCAACAAAAGCCATTTAACTTGACATTGCCATCTCCTCCTCCTGTTTTTTGTATTTTGGTCTGCAATTAATTTTTTGTCAGAAACGTTGATGTCTGAACCATTTCAACCGCAGCAGAGTGAGCATTCAGCACTCACAGTGTCAGTTTTTGCAGCTGCAGACGTCACTTCAGACAGCAGGCAATGGAAAGAGCCTTTATTTGCATTTTCCTCCAACACAATTATTTCACATTCTCCTGTTGTGAAATTGTTCTGTTTTCATTAACTTTTGGGCCGAACACGTATTCATAAGCAACATCTGTCTCCTTTGTCCTGCACAGCACTCATCGTGAAATACCAAATGGGTGACCTTGTATAGAGAAATAGAGGCATGGCAGTATGTAGATTTCAGCCTGCAGGCACGTACTTCTCAGTTTAGAATGATTTGTATGCAAGGTGATGAGAATAAAATTGGGTGGTACGTGAATCCGGTGTTTTTTTCTTTCCAGGCAGTGCATTTTGCCTTTCAAAGATCTGATCTTCAATTCCCTGGTGCCTCCATTTTCAGACCCCATAAGTAATTGGAGAAACTAAAGATCAATATTTTTGTTTAATACAAATAATCACTTTTACAGCCAGTTTTGTTTAGAAAGTCAAGAAAATGACACATGGACATTCCCAAATCACTGTTTATTTATTTTTAATCACCTTTCATGGCCACACATTCAGAATAATTGGTATAATATAGATTCCTTCCACGATTCTTACCAGGCCATAAGGTATTGTAAAGGCTTTGCATCTATCTGTCCATCCG
Source organism: Thalassophryne amazonica (assembly GCF_902500255.1). Taxonomy (NCBI): domain Eukaryota; kingdom Metazoa; phylum Chordata; class Actinopteri; order Batrachoidiformes; family Batrachoididae; genus Thalassophryne; species Thalassophryne amazonica. Next base: position 110,389,440 of record NC_047105.1, read on the forward strand.
TGCTCAGCATAAGTGTTATGGTTGGGTGTTAGGACAGACTAAATGAACCCCAAAGCAGGACAACCCAGACAACACGTATGGATAACAACAACAATAGTGTATTAGATAATAAATGAGTTCAACTGAGTCTTCTTCAAAAGGGGAGTTGCTGAGGAATCAATCTTCATTCAAAAGGTGGGTAAACAGAGGAATCTTCTTTGTAAGGGTTAGAACTACTGAGGAGTAGACTCCATATAAAAAAAGGGTGAGTTCAACACAAAACATCTTCCTCACAGAAGATAGTCCAACATAAAACTTCCTTCTAAAAGGAGAGTTCAAAATGCAGACTTTCTTACTCAAAAAGGAGTGCACTACACACAGAGTCTCTTTCTCATTGGAGTGTTCACAATATCTCTATCTCAAAAAGGAGATTTCAAAACACAAAGTGAACCGGAAAAAACTGAGGAATTACTCTTCCTTCCAAAAAGGTGAACTTACAGGTAAACAACTTAAACACACTGGGATAAGTGTTCCAGGAAGTGCAGAGAAAAATCACAGGAGGAATATCAAATTGCAATACCAGGCTGAGTACTCACAACTTGATGCAGACACTGGAATACCCAAGGACAGGACACCACAACATTTACACAAACCAATGGACCCACAACTAAGACAGAGCAGAGTCTCTTTAAATAACCACACTCAGTCAGTGGCAGCTGCAGATTCAAGCAGGTGTAGACAATTTAACTAAAACCAGCAGGAATGTAACAAAACACCAGAGGGGGATAGAAGGTCAGGACAGACACTAAACAACATGTAGGAATATATGTAACTAGTCACCAGAGGGGGATCGTGAGTCAGATCTCACATAGATGACAGGGGAAGAAGTGAGGAGATAGATAAGAATGACACGAAGACAGAAGGGAGGACAGACAAAGGCTGTGACAAGAACAGACAAGAGACACAAGAGAGATGATGGGGTGTGGCACAAGTTTATGAATGACTGATTGATTGAGTTTATTCTGCAACATCAATATAAACATACAGAGGTGAATGTATCAATGATACACTGATAACACACACAAAAAAGCAACAAAAACACTTATTTCCATTGTGGTCCTTGGAGAAATTATCACATGACAAAATAGAGGGGCTTCATTGAACATGTACAAAGTGCGAATAAGACAATGGTATCTTAATATTTAATGTAAATCACTATATATATATATAAAACCACTGCAATTTATATAGAGGACAATGCTCTTACAGCCTAGAGTATTTCAGCATTGTGTTAGATTTAGGGTTGTCTATGTCTAATGAAAAGGCAGCTGTGATCTACACACAATGGAAAATATGTCAGGGTGTTACTCTTTAAAAATTAACATGTTTCTCAAAAAGTATTGAAAACCCCATGCTCCTCAGTCCCTGCAAAGTGAGGTTGCATAATAATTACAACACTGCAAAGTCAGAGGGGGAGGACAACAAAACAAACCCCTGCCAGCGTAATGAGTACAATTCATTGTACAGTAAAAATAGCTGTGGGGCATCCAGCCTCCAGCTTTTTGTTGCACTACTTGAACATTGTAGTTTCCAAGATCACAAGCAGACAAGTGCAAGAAGGTGGTATTAGCAAATTCCTAAATGTTCTCAAAAATAGCCAAGGGGTGCTATGGAGTGCATATCAAGGAGCCAGGTAAAAAACAGGGGCAGACAGGGAATTCATTTCATACTTCAACTTTTCATTCGGTATTCTGAATCACTCAGGTTTTCATTCAATATTCTCTACATTTATTTCATGTTCTCTCCCTGTATGGTTGTCATATTTGGATGCCATCCCATGACCAAAGATGAGAACTGGATGTTTTTTGTACTAGAACTCTTCAGATTATCTCCAGTGACATTGGAATTACTGTGTGAAACAAGTCTAAGATGAGGAGTTGCAGTGTAACATTTTGGCTGTCGCCCCAGCTCCTGAAATTTATTTGTGTAATGCATGTATGTACTGAACATTGCAGGAAAAATGGTGGTTGTTTTTTGTTTGTTTGTTTTTGTTGTGTGGGCCGCTGAAGAGGAGGTACTGCTGGCCCACCACCACCAGATGGCGCCCTGCTTAAAGTGCGGGCTTCAAGCATGAGAGGGCGTCATAACAACCGGGAGTGACAGCTGTCACTCGTTATCAGCACCAGCTGTCACTCATCCACATCACATCACCACCACCATAAAGGCCGGACTGCAACTCCACCTCCCCGCCGAGAAATCAGCTATCAGAAGAGGTAATTTCTCTGCTAAACGTGAACCTGCATTATAGTCTGGACTCTTTTTGCAGCCGTATTCCTGTGGTGTTCCTTATCCGTTGGATTGGCGTTAGGTGTGATCAGCGATGGCTTCGCTCCACACTCCATCCAGATAAGTGGTTAGACAGGAGCTGCACGAGTGTGTGATTGGAGGTGGAGGTGCTCCCTCCCTAAAGAATACAGACTGTGGGATTACTGAGTGTGCGAACTCACACTCATCAATAGTTTTTCTGTTCTCTGCCAGCAGTACCAGGTCTGACAGCTGGAGACGGTGACCACCTGGGGACCCAGGACTTGGCGGCTCCGGTGTTCTTCAGATCCGTTGGCGGTGAGGGCCGTGTGGGATCCGGCTCGGCTCAGGACGGATGTCTCCTATCCTCAAGCCTGCCCACATGTCACTCAAATCTGTAATTCGGTGGTACCTAAACTGTGATTGTCTGTATTTCGTTGTGCACTACATTAAATTGTTACTGTTTGGCTTATCCATTGCCTGTTCATTTAACACCCCCTGTTGTGGGTCCGTGTTCCTACACCTTCACAACAGTTTTGTTTTGAAGCAGGGTGCAAGACCCACATGGGGCAAAGAAGTACCCCCATTTACCAACCCTGCCCCTTTGTGGTATTCAACTGATATAATTCATAATTTCAAGGGTTTTGCGGTCCCTGATACTGTGGGAATTTAAGGAATAATGACATCAAAAGATTACCAAGCAATCTACAGCAAAATCTACAGTGCATCCAGAAAGTATTCACAGCACTTCACTTTTTTACACATTTTGTTACATTACAGCCTTATTCCAAAATGGAGTAAATACATTTTTTTCCTCTCAAAATTCTACTCACAACACCCCACAAATCACAACATGATTTTTTTTTTCAAATTTACTAAATAAAACCAACAACTGAAAAATAACACATACAAAAGTATTCACACCTTTTGCTCAATACTTTGTTCATGCACCTTTGGCAGCAATTACAGCCTCAAGTCTTTTTGAATATGATGCCACAAGCTTGCTGCACCTATCTTTGGGCAGTTTTGTCCATTCGTCTTTGCAGCAGCTCCAAAGCTCCATCAGGTTGGATGGAGAGCATCGGTGCACAGACATTTTCAGATCTCTCCAGAGATGTCCAATCGGATTCATGTCTGGGCTCTGGCTGGGCCACTCAAGAATATTCACAAAGTTGGCTTGAAGCCACGCCTTTGATATCTTGGTTGTGTGCATTGGGTCATTGTCCTGCTGAAAGACGAATTGTCCATTAGCCTTACATTAAGAGGGCTTTGGAGCAGGTTTTCATCCAGGAGGTCTCTGTACATTGCTGCATTGATCTTCCCCTCAATCCTGACTAGTCTCCCAGTTCTTGCTGCTGAAAAACATCCCCACAGCAGGATGCTGCCACCATCATGCTTCACTGTAGGGATCAAATCAAATCAAATCAATTTTATTTATATAGCGCCAAATCACAACAAACAGTTGCCCCAAGGCGCTAGGGATGGTGCCTGGTTTCCTCCAAACACGACACCTGGCATTCACGTCAAAGAGTTCAATCTTTGTCTTATCAGACCAGAGAATTTTGTTTCTCATGGTCTGAGAGTCCTTCAGGCACTTTTTGGCAAACTCCAGGTGGGCTGCCACGTGCTTTTCACTAAGGAGTGGCTTCTGTCTGACCACTCTACCATACAGGCCTGATTGGTGTATTGCTGTAGAGATGGTTCTTCAACTATAAGGTTCTCCTCTAGCCACTGACGAATGCTGAAGCTCTGATAGCATGACCATCGTGTTCTTGGTCACCTCCCTCCAAAGCAGATATGTTTCTGTACCCTTCCCTATATTTGTGCCTCAAGACAATCCTATCTTGGAGGTCTACAGACAATTCCTTTGACTTCATGCTTGGTTTGTGCTCTGGCATGCACTGTCAACTGTGGGACCTTATATGTAGACAGGTGTGTGTCTTTCTAAATCATGTCCAGTCAGCTGAATTTACCCCAGGTGGACTTCAATTATGATGTAGAAACATTTCAAGGATGATCAGTTCAAACAGGATGCACCAGAGCTCAATTTTTCAGCTTCATGGTAAAGGCTGTAAAAATTTGGTAAATTTGCAATGGTAAATGGTACCATGGTAAATTTGCAAAAATGTAAACAATAACAACAACAACAACAACAACAACTTGTTCACATTGTCATTATGGGGTATTGTGTGTAAAATTTTGAGGGAAACAAATTAATTTCACCCAATTTAAAATAAGGCTGTAACATAAAAGCAAATCTGTTTGAGTGCTCCCTATTTTTGGTCACCACGGCAGATTTGATGTGGATTTGCATGTAAAATTGGCACAACTTTTATGCTGGATGCCCTTCCTGACACAACTCCACATTACATGGAGAAACCTGCAGGGGTGGGGATTGAACTGGGAACCCTCTGCACTGAAATAAAGCACCTGTGGAAAAAGTGAAACACTGTGCATGCTTTCCGGATGCACTGTAGTGCCTATAGTCAGAACATCTGGTGAGGATACCCCCCAGTCATCTCCCTGGGGAGACCCAGGAGGGATTATATTTCCCACCTGGTTTGGGAATGTTTCAGAATCCCAAGAAAAGTTACAGGACTTGGATAAGGACAGGGAAGTGTGAGATGACCTGCTTGGCCTGCTGCCACCGCAAGCGGGACCTGGATAAGCAGCAGAAAATGAATGAATGACTGACTGAATGAATTAATTGTCAGAGCACTGGGTTTGAGGTGAAGTTCTTGGGTCTTTCAGCATAACAATAACCCAAAGCAGACATCCAACAGCACAAAACACTGGTTTTGTGTTTTCTTTTACTCATTTTGTTAATCAACATTTTTATAGTAGGTCTTCTGAGCTATGTATTTGAAAATCAGGCATGCCAGTCATTTATCTAACTGCACAGCAGGACAGACACACACGGTAGCTGCACACTGGTGTTGTGTTGGCAGATGTTGCTGTGTGTCTCAGTGTTAAACACTGGACTTCATGTTCTATCTCCATTAACACCTCATTTCACTCAATCTCCCAGTGAAAACATGCCTGTCACTCACTGAGGTTTGACTAACCTGCATTTGTTGCATTTGATTTCAACATTTTTACAATTTACATGTAAGTGTGTGACATACACCTTGAAAATGCCAACTTCCACTAAGTTTTAAAGTTAATAGTATATATATATATATATATATATATATATATATCAGCCATCATACAGATATGAACATATGTTCAGAAATAAGCATACTTTTTTTTAACCCTCTCGGGTCGGCGTTGTCATATACGGCAGCAGATCCTCTGGATCATGTGTATATGCCAAGTATTATTAAATGATACACCTTTTTTTAATAACATTAGATAGAAACTTAGTTTCTTTTTTGCTGAAAAGTATACTCCTTGGACTTCAGTTCCGCCGTCCTCCATGCTTGTAGTCCTAATAGAAACTGTGTGATGACATGCGCAATGTGAGTGTCCAGTTGGAATTGGTTCACCATCATATGGTTTTCCACTATCCAATCGTAGGGCAAAGCAGTCACACATGATAGGCCAAAGATTGTTTGGAGCAGCAATGTGTTACTCTGTGGCTGTGGTTGTTTGAATAGCCCTCTGGCTACTGGCTCCATGCATAAAAGCGCAGCATTGCGCATATAAATGGAAGTGATAAGCTTAAGAGGGCCTCATACAACTTCACGTGGTGGACCAAAGAGTGTCACTGTAAGGAATGATTCACTACTTGGCCAGTGAATATTGTTGAATAAGCCTCTCTCACTCTCACTCATGAAGTGCCGTTTACACATATGGATGAAAGGAGGGGGAGGGGTGTTAACAGGGCCACAAACTGTGAAGATAGGTTGTTTACAGTGCAGGAACACAAAGAGGGAGTCAACTCCATGGAATTAAAAAGTTTGTGTTGTAAGCCTTTGTGTAATAGCAAACAGAAATTGCTTTGAGACAAAACACATAGACCATTTTGTATATATTGTTCAAAATGTGCATTTGTGTTTATTGTTAGAACCTTTATTTTGTGCATTCTTTTGTATGAGATTCCAAACTATATTTATAAAGTGCCAAAATAGTTGTTTATTATAGTTTGCTGTGTGTTCTGAATACGTGTGAAGATTATTTCCGCTTTATTTTTTCCTTCCTTATTTCTGATTGTAAACCTTTATTAGTCTTATAAAACACCACTATAGCATATATATTCTGAAAGTACAGGTTGTCCTGAAAAAAAAAGAGACATACCACTTGATTGTGGGATGCAGGGTGAGCTTTTAACAGCAATAATAAAACATTTATGCCAGGTGAGTGAACTGTCCAAAAAGTGTTCTTGGACCCCAGAGGGTTTTAAGGTAGTACTTGTACTTTTACATTAGTATAGATTTTCTGTACTCTATCCATTATTGCAAGAATTGTTGAATCATAACTGAGTGGATCTATGCTTCCACTTTGTTTACAACAAATTATGACCCAACCATCTGCATGTCGCAGCAGGAATTGAGACTCATCACACCGGCAGTGTTTTTTCCATCTTCCATTTTTCTATTCTTGTGAGCCTGTGCCTACTGTTTCTGTTCTTTGCTGATGGGAGTGACAGCTGGTTGGTCTTCCACTGCTGTAGTCCATCTGCTTCAGGGTTCAACATGTTGTACATTCAGAGTTCTTTTGCATATGTTGGCAGACACAAATGACTGTTTGTGTTAGTGATGCCTTTCTGTCAGCTAAAACCAGCCTGGCCAGTCTTCTCGGAACTCTGCTATCACTGAGGCATGTTTGCCCAGTGAGGCACAGCACACTGGATGGTTCCTCTTTTTTGACCGTGAAAGTCCCAAAAGATCATTCCGTTTCCTGAACCTGCTTATCAAGAGGGTGGTTGGATCCTATTCCAGCAGTCACTGGGCAAGAGGCGATGTGCACCCTGTGCCAGCTGGCAGTCTACTGTAGGCCAACGCACATCCATAGACACATTCTCACTCACACCTATGGTCAGTTTAGAGCCATCAATTCATCTAACATGCCTGACTTTGGAACTGGGAAAGAACATGGAGAGAAGATGCAAAGTTCACACATAAAAGACCAGATCAAAAGTGAACCTGACACTCTCTCATGGTGAGGGAAACAATGCTAACCACTAAGTCACGGTGCTACCCCACATAGAAAAGCAGTATCTCAAAACTTAACATGAGCACATCTGGCGCCAACAACCAAATCACACTCAAAATCACCTTTCCTCCACATTATGATATTTGAACTTCAGCAGATCTGCTGGATCATGTGTATATGCCTAAAACACTGGGTTTTATGCCACATGATTGGCTGATTAGATATTTTCTTTAACGATCAGCTGAACACCCAAGCTGAGAGTGTGTGTAAAATACCACTGAACACGTCACCATTTTTCTCAGTAAATATATTCCTGAAGGTGCTACTGACATGACATTATCACCAGATGTTGGTAACAACCCAAGTAATGCATACATACAAAGAAATCAAATCATAGTTGTCCACAAATTAAGTTTTGTGTAATAATGTGAAATGACACAGGGGAAAAGTACTGAACAGCTGACAAAAGGGAGGCTCAAAAATGCATGGAAAGCCTAGACACCAGGTGAAATCTGTCAACAATTACAAAACAATCCTGCCCTTGTCAGTGCAAATTATTAGCTGGTTCAGTCCCAACTGATGGGCTATAAAAAGGTGTCCCATGATGGGTAAAATCAAAGACCTCTTTCACGATCTTCCCAGCCTTTTTGTTGCAAAGCATACTAATGAAATTGGTTATAGAAGGATTTCTAAATTTCTGAGTGTTCCAGAGACCACTGTTGGGACCGTAATCCGGAAGTGGCAAAAACATAATTACCTCCGCCAAGGAGGTTATGTTTTCGGTCGCGTTTGTTTGTTTGTCTGTTTGTCAGCAGGATAACTCAAAAAGTTTTGAACGGCTTTTGATGAAATTTTGTGGAGTGGTTGGAAATGACAAGAGGAACAAGTGATTAAATTTTAGTGGTGAGCCAGATCACGATCTGGATCCAGGAATTTTTTAAAGGATTCTTCACCATTGCGGGATAGGGGGAATTTTGACATTCTAGTTTCTAACTCCACAAAAACAAGGCAGAAAGGCTTGAAAAAAATTAAGGTGTAACATAGTCAAATGTTCTATCAAACAACGAAGTCTGGTGATGATCAGATCCAGATTCCAGATCTGGTGATCCAGAATATGCAAAAAAAAAAAAAAAAAAAAAAAAAAAAAAAAAATATATATATATATATATATATATATATATATATATATATATATGACAAATGAAGCTAGAGATGCACAACTAACACCAAATTGTAGCTGAATCTGTACTGATTCACTAAGGTGTCATAAGATTTGATGTAGCTTCAAATGTTATGGAGCTAGATCCAGAAGAAAACCACCATTACCGAAAAATCGTTTTTATACAATAACGTTTGAACTAATAAGACATAAAAGTGATTCCAGCTTCTAGTGGTATGTTTTCATGGTCAAGGATGTCAAATATACAGGAAAGAAAAGTGTATGTATCATAGTTTTGGTTGTAACACTGAATTGTTGAATAGATCACTGTGCCAAGGAGGGAATCTCTTTAGGGTCAGTGACCCTATGGCCTTGTTTACAGAAGTGTTTCATAAATGTTAAAAAATTCATATATTGCAGTTTAGTTGAATAATAAATTGAATTTTGTCTCTTATTTGTTTTTGTCTATAAGCACATGCAATATCAATATCAGTGCTCAGATGACAGTAGCTTCTGGGAAAGGTGCAAGTTGCAATAAACTGTGATGTCAAGCACTAAGGATACATGCTATCCAATCACAGCAGATGAAACTTTTTTTTTAACTACTGACTGAGCAAACATCATTGTCAGACTTTTTTAGGTTCAATGATTCCACGGTGTGTAGATGTTATGGCGTCAGTGACTCCATGGCCTTGGCGGAGGTTTGCACTCTCTGAGTGCTTCTAGTTTCACCATAAACTCGCCATAACCAGGTGCTCCTCACAAGATTTTTTACAGAGGAGGGAAAAGAATTAGAAGATAGTTGTCCAGTAGTCAAGGGCCACTTGTGAAGTGTTTCAAAAAGACCGAGAATTACCAAGTACAATTATTTTAAAGAAAACAATAAGCAATGCACTCAACCACCATGGCCTGTATGCAATCTCACCACACAAGACTCCATTACTGAAGGAAAAGCATGCTGAAGCTTGTTTAAAGTTTGCTACACAACATTTAGATAAATTCTGTGAGATACTCAGAGAATATAGTCTGGTCAGATGAGTCCAAAACTGTGAACTCATTGGATGTCATAATACACACCATAAATGGTGATGCATATCACCCAAAAACACCTTACCAACAGTGAAGTTGGAGGTGGAACATCATGGTGTGGGGCTGTTTTTCAGCAGATGACACTGACAAACTTCATATAATTAAAGGAAGGATGAATGGAAAAATATATAGAGACATTCTTGGTTAAAAAAAAAAAAAAAACCTACCAAGATGATGAAGATGAAACGAGGGTGGACATTTCCCCTATGATCCAAAAAACACAGCTGAGGAAACTCAGTTGGTTTCAGAAAATGAAAAAACAGCTAGAATGGCTTAGCCAATCATCTGACTTGAATCCAATAGAAAATCTATGGAAAGAATTTAAGATCAGAGTTCATAGAAAGGATCCAAGGAACCTTTGAGATTTGAAGACTGTTTCTGTGGAAGAATGGGCCAAAATCACACCTGGGCAATGCATACGACTAATTTCTCCATACAGGAGGTGTCTTGAAGCTGCTATTACCAACAAAGGCTTTTGTACAAAGTATTAAAGACATTTCAGTAAGCGTGTTCAATACTTTTCCCCTGAGTTATTCCATTTTATTACACATAACTTAATTTCTGTGCTTATTTGTTTTGGTTTCTTTGTATGTTTCAATTATTTGGGTTATTACCAACATCTGGTGAGAATTTCATGTCCAAAACACCTTTAGAAATATATTTACTGTGGAAAAATGCTGACGTGTTCAATACTTATTTTACCTGCTGTACATATGAAGGGTTCAGGTGCAAAGCACAATAAGAGCATTTTTAAATCAAGAAAAAAAAAAGCAGATTAAAATAAGAATGTAAAAGAAAACCCAAAGTATTCCATAAATAAAGTGAAAATGGTTTGTTCAAATTCATTAATATTTTGCACAGCCACGTGCATGTTGGCCTCAACCAAAAATTTGTAGTTTTGGAGTTACTAGGGTTTGCATCTGGATCATCCATATTCATGTGTCCAGTATGTCATGATGACTTTGCAATTTAGTATGTCTTACCAATACTGTTATCTTGGAACTGCAGAATACTAGCCTTTAAGTCTCAAGTGCTCATTATTCGTCATCGCTCTTTTGTAAAGTGTGATATTGACCACTAAATGCACACTGTCATTAAAAGACACAGCAGTTATCTGCACTGTTAGTCCAGTCCATCCTAACAGACAGTCTCTCTCCTTTTTATTGAAAAATACACAAAGTAAAAAAAAAATAAAATAAATCTTATACTTCGAGCATGTGCGGGTTAGATTAGATAATGAGATTCCAAGACTGGGGTTTTAACAGTATCAGCAGAGGATTCAGCATAGGTCTTTCTCTCTGAATGTCTCCAGTTTGTGAAAATGATGAAATGCTTTGGTAATGTTCTCTCCTGCAGCTGCTTCTTTTTCATTAACTGCATATACTAATTCTGGCTTATTGCTGTTCCCAACCCAAATATTAGAAAGAAACAAACACGGGAGAGATATAATTGACTTAAGTAACTTGTAGAATACGTGAAACCAATCACATTGCTATTTTCATGCCCAGCTTTCTTATATTTGCTGATTAAACCAAAAACTCTGACAGCTGCACTTAAGAATGTAATTTTTTCTGCTGCTGTGGAATATTGGGATAGATGCGTGGCAAAAAAAAAAAAAAAAAAGGAAAGAAAAGAAAAGAAAAGGAAAAAGAAAAAAGAAAGCCCCCTAGTAGGTGTTCCGTTGGGTTGAGATCTGCTGACTGGAAAGGCTGTAACATCTACAGTGAGGAAAATAAGTATTTGAGCCAGCTGTCAAAGTTTTCCCACTAACATAGAACGGAGAAGTTTGAAATTTTTATCGTATGTACACTTCAACTGTGAAAGACAGAATGTAAAAAAAAAAAAAAAAAGTCAAGAAATCAGATTGTAATTTTTAAATAAATAATTTACATTTTATTGCATGAAATAAGCATTAGATCACCAACCAACCAGCAAGAATTCTGGTTATCTGTAATAAAGATACATTTTTTTAGCAGCTTATCAGTTTATTTTCATAAAAGATAACTTTTCAGTTGTCTGATTAATGGTTATCGAAGCTAACGTTTTGGTTAGCTGTGCCCACCACTGATCTATTCTATGCTATTTAAGCACAAACTGGTGAATAATTATGCTCCGTTCTGTCTACACAGTTCTCTGCCTTCCACCAGCATAAAGCAGCTGAATTAATCACCCATTTGTGCTTAAATACCATGGGTGGAAGAATAATTAAATATTTAGAATAGGATATTGTTTTTTAAAAAGTGGCCAGCACATGAGTGTATTCACATGCTGTGCATCCTGTGCACACAGCTGTGGTTCCACAAAACTCCATTAAATATATTAGAGTGTATTTTACAAAGGCAAGATGCATTACGAATGTCATTTTTCTGTCATTTGTGGTGCATTCCTGACATTCTTAACGTGACTTAACACTTCTGAGTAGGTTTCTTAACAGTGCCTGTAGGTGCATGATATTCGTGGAGCATGTTTTTGGCTGTCAAAAAAATCTTCTACGAATGTCACGCACCACCCTGATTTCACCTCATGTTGTGGAGGTCGCAACTGAGCGTGTTAATACGTCTTGATTAGTGCTGATCCTTAATAGAGCGTGACAGTGTTCATAGTGGTTCCTGTGATGTTTTGACACAAATTGTAATGCGGTGTCACATTTCACTGTGCGCCACTACAAATCACTTCTCTCACGTGCACACAATTAAATCCTGCTGCACCACATTCAGGTTCATTGCTGCAGTTTGCCGAAGAAGGACAAGTCGGCTAAGTGTTGTTCTAGTGCTCCTCAGCGCTCTCCTGCAGGTGTTCCACCTGCTGTTGTGCCTGATGTTCAGGAGAACGCGTCTGAGCCAGAGGAGAGCCGCATGCAGCCAGACATCTGGCTCACTCCATCTCCTCCTTTCTGTGCAACTCTGCAAATGATGGTAACATGAATACGGGTGGGGGGGCGGTTGGAGACAATTTGCCTGATTCACAACGTGACAGAACGTAACGATGCGCTGTTCTTGACCATGCATAATGGTGTGTGGTAATTCACCAGTGATACGTGCTGTTAATCGTAAAACATGGTAAGAGGCTGTAACAGTTCCTGAGGACACCTGACGCCTCTGGCCCGAATCATCACATTTGTGATCAGCAGCCAAGAAATGTATACTTTGTGGCATTCATGACTTGCTGTTAGGGCAGAATAGAACAGAACTATGGTCCGTTTGTTAAGCATGGAGACATTTATTCTTAAAGAAACAAACACAAAGCAAACCGTTAACTCTTTAACTCTATCAGACAATTATAGTGAAAGTTTTTTGTTTGTTTTTTTAATAGGTCACCTCAGTCTCATTTGAACCTTGCATGATATTGCAGGATTTGACCACTTAAGGGGACCTGCGCTCAGTTTTCAGCTGCAATCACTGAATCAGTCGCGAAAAGGTTTTTTTTTTCAGTTCCCAGTGGAGAAGAAAAGGCGAGGTAGTTGGGCAACATCGTGTCGGTAATTGTTAGCTTACACAGATAACCAGAGTAGCCGCGTTCTCTCACCTAAAAAAAACGCCTCGACATGTTTGTGCTCCCGGTCGTAAACGAACCGCAACACGTCCACTTTCTACCACATCATCACTTTTTTTTTGCATTTTCACTTTGTTTGCGTGTAATTTGCCCAAAAAACCCATTGAAAATGCAGTGGTTGGTCCCCCAGAAGTAGAGAAATTACGTTGTGTGTGTCATATTTTACCGCTTTAGCGCCAACCCTCAAATGAGACTGCGGTGCCCAATTCTGTGTACGGGGAGGTGGCAGCCTCTGTCTTGCTGCTACAGCAGACTGTCAAGCTCAATAAGTAAACGCTGTGGTTTCAAATGCAAAAAATACAGACGCTCGATGACAGCGTCTGATTTTTTGCATATGCATCCAAAAAGTATTCACAACGTTTCACTTTTACCACATTTTGTTACATTACAGCTTTATTGCAGAATGCAGTAAATTCATTTTCCCCCATCAAAGTCCTACTCAGAACACCCATAATGACAACGTGAAAAAGTTTTTTTTTTTATTTTTTTTTTAATTTCTTAAAAATAAATAAATAAAAAGAACTCACATCCATAAGTATTCACAGCCTTTGTTCAATAATTTGTTGATACACCTTTGACAGAATTACACCCTCAAAAAATTTGAATATCGTCACCTTCCTAAAATAATGGCCTAAGCTATATTTTCCAGCACATGACTTGCACATGCGGGGTACAGAGAGGCACATAGAGGCACCTTCATAGCGGATATATGATAGATGAAAACGTGGGTCATTCTTCGAAAAATCGCTGACATGCCCATGCCTGGCTCATTATTCATCCTTCATTATTCTGTGGGACCCAGGCTTAGGCCATTATTTTAGGAAGGTGACGATATGATGCCACAAGCTTGGTGCACCTATCTTTGGGCAGTTTTTTCCCCATTCATCTTTGCAGAACCTCTCGAGCTACATCAGGATGGATGGGGAGTAAGCATGTGAATCTCATCACTGACAACGATTCGATACGCACCTCGATATGCTGCCAGCAATATGATACATATAGCGATACATGACAATACGATGTGATATGATTCACCCCTGTTCCTGATTCCATTCAATTTGATATGTATTTGATGGCGATTCATTTCCTCACAATGCGATTTGGTGCAATACGATTAATGATGGGTATTGATAACATTTGATCGATATCACCCCTTTAAGTCTGGTCTGCTTGAGGTTTCTTCCTCAGAGGGAGTTTTTCCTTACCACTGTTGCTCTGGGGGTTGGTAAGGTTAGACCTTACCTGTGTGAAGCGCTTTGAGGCAACTCTGTTGTGATTTGTCGCTATATAAATGAAAATAAATTGAAATTAAATTGAAATATTGATGCCATTATCGATTCCCTTATCAATATCTCTTGTGAATTTTCTGTGTACTAAAAGTAGGCTTTACAGGTTTTCTATGTCAAAAACATTTTATTGAGTCTTAAAGTAAATAAATATGAAATTGGTGACTGGATCCTTGATCTCTGGACATAAATAAAAATAAACAAAATCTTTACATGGTCACTGGACACATAATACATATACATATATACAATTATGCTACATTCATTTTATTAATTTAATTACCTTAACTTTTTTATTAATTTATCATTATCATTATTATTATTATTATTTTCTTTTTTTTTTCTTTTTTTTCCCCCCTTCCCCTCCTTCCCCATTTGTCATGTGTGTGGTGCCTTAAAAGATTCAAAGTATTTTGTAAACCTGCTGCCAGAGAGGGGTCGCCCCCTGACACAGGTCCACCCTTTGCTGAATGTCCTAGGCTCTGCATTAAAAGACAAGGTTTTGGAGTCTGCTGGCAGAAGGGGGAGACCTTTGAGCGACAGACCCCCACTTGCCGACCCTGATCTGGTGATAATAATGTAAGTGATGTAAGAGGGGGAAACAAGGAGGAAAGAAAAGGAAAAGTCTTTTTATGTATCAATAAACTTACATACGTACATATTTATATAAATGTAAACATAAATATACATATACATATATATATATACGTACATACATACATACACACACATACATACACACATATATATATACGTACATACATACATACACACACATACATACATACACACATATATATATACGTACATACATACATACACACATATATATATACGTACATACATACATACATACACACACATACACACATATATATATACGTACATACATACATACACACATATATATATACGTACATACATACATACATACACATACATACACACATATATATATATACGTACATACATACATACATACATGTTTCCCCCTCTCTGTAAGTTATTACCATCATCACCATACTTCTATTTGACTAGCATTTCAACTACAGGATCATGATGTATAAAAATAATACTTTTGACCATGGTTACGACACCGGCAATAACAGGTATTATGCAAATATGTTAACATCTATTATATTAACAAACATATAGTAAGATTTTATTATCATTATTATTATTTTTTTTTTATATATAATATAGTTTACAATTATGGCTATGATATATATAATTAAATTGATGTACAGGATAATTCCAGGTATTTTATGAAAGTTTGTGTGTCCTAGCGAGACCCTTTCTATTGCTGACAAGGCAAAAAAGCAAAGGTAAATTAAGTAGAAATAAATTAAAAAGACGTGACAATCACGCACCTCTCTCCTCATTCATGTATTTCAACAGAACCATTTCTTTGTATCTTTTTTGAATTGATGGATGTTAGGATATCGCTTGAGCTGAGGTACCAAACTATTCCACAGCTTAATGCCACACACGGACACACCGAAACTTTTCCTGGTAGTTCTCACTGCCTTGACTTTAAAGTTACCACATCCCCTCAAGTTATAGCTTCCTTCTCTCTGGGTGAAGAGACTCAGAATATTACTGGGTAATGAGTTTTTACTGGCTTTATATAATAATTGTGCAGTGTAAAAATTAAACAGATCTGGCATTTTCAACAATTTGGATTGCAAAAATAGACTATTTGCGTGATCAAGATATCCTACCTGTTGTGTGTTGGGGGGTGTGGCTGGAGGTTTTGGTGTTGTTTTCTTTTCTTTGCTCCTCAGGTGGCATGGAAGCTGATTTGTCTGTGGAAAAAAGGTGCTGGCTGAAGAATCCTCACCCTCGTCAATATCATGTGAGGCACCTGGGACTGGTGCTCACGTGCAGCCCTAAAGACTTTCAGCTGTAGCGGATAATTGGATGGCGTTCTGCTCTTAAGGCATGTGTGAATCAAGCAGAACTGCCGGGAACTCGACCTTGTGATGTTCGTTTGTGAGACGCTGAGGACCGCACCTGGGTTTGACACATTAAGCCTGTGAAGCAAGGAAGGGTGAGGACACATGCTGTCAGCACACAGTAAAGGTAATTAACTGTTGGACTAATTGTAGATAGTAACTTGATGTTTTGCTACATAGTATACGTGAAATTGTGATGAGAATGGTGTGGCTTGCTTCTCACTGCTGTGGCGTGCAGGATAAGTGATCCTCCACTTATTGTGAGAAGCTGCTCATGTGCATAAAGATAAAAAGTACAGACCTTGATGTGTTGCTGATAGCATGTGTTTTGTGAAAGAAATTGCTATAACTGCTAACGTACCTCACATCTTCTGTGCTTCAACAGAGAGTCAGTTTGTCGTGTCCACCTGGGGGGTGTCTGTTTGATGGTAGTGAGTCCAGGAGCACCGGACTGCTCTCCCCATGAACACTGGAGAGCGTGCCAGCAGTCACTCCTCTTGAAGGACATTGGGTTGGGGTTTTTTTTTTGTATAATTTATTTAGGCACAGGTGAAAAATAAATTGTTTTTTTGTTGATGGAACCGCTTTCTGGTTATTTTTAGTGCTGGGTCCTGTCTGACGCAGGTTCGCTCTTCAATCTGCGTCAACACATAACAGTAGAACAGTAGTTCCCGGCCATTCCATAATGGACCCAGCGGCAGAGGCGGTTCCTTTTGCCGAGAAAGTCCAAGAACACTTGGAGAAAATATGGGAGCAATTACAGCATCTCGCAAATCAAATTAAACAAACAGACGCCTGTGTTACGGAGCTTGCAGCGCAAGTCGTTCCGCTTCCTGCTGCGTCAGCTGTGGCATCAGCGATACCGGGGCAGATAACTCCGTCACCCAGGGATTCGGTGTTCGAACCGATTATCTGTCATCCGGAGCCTTATGCGGGAGATGTCGAGGCTTGTGCTTCGTTTTTGATGCAATGTTCTCTGGTTTTTGCTCAGCGACCGGCTTCCTTCTCTTCTGATGGGAGCCGTGTCTCATATGTGACAAATTTGCTCCAAGGTGACGCCTTAGCTTGGGTTACAGCGTTGTGGAGTAACGACTCGCCATTGTTAGGGTCCTTTAAGGATTTCTCCCGGGAGTTCCGACTGGTTTTTGATCATCCGGTGAAAACGAATACCGTTGCTCAACAGTTACTGAATCTTAGGCAGGGGAGGCGGAGTGCGGCGGAGTATTCCGTGGACTTTCGGATTTTTTCTGCTCGGTCAGGTTGGAATGCCGCAGCTTTGCGGGGCGTGTTTGTGGACGGGTTAAATGAGTCATTAAAGGACGAGCTGGCGGTCCGTGACGAACCAAACGATTTAGATGAGCTAATATCGTTGGTAATTCGTCTGGATGATTGGATGAGGGAGCGTGGATGCGAGAGAGGACGCCCATCAGAGCGGGGTTTTTCGTCTCGGGGCTTTCCCCGACACAGGTCTGGGCCGCCTCTTCTTCGCCCCATTGAGGCTCCCCCGACGGGACCTCTGGCTCCTCCTGTCGACGAGCCCATGCAGCTCGGTCGAGCAGAGATTTCTGTATTGCCCTGACTATTAGACGTCAAAAAGAATAATGGTGACGTGACTCCAAGTGTTCTGGGACCGGCAATATAATACACATATATATATAAAAAAAAAATAACAAAAAAACCCAGCACGGGTAATTGTTTTTTTTTTTCTTCTCTCTTTTTTTTTCTATTTTTGGTTGGTGATTTGTAGGTTTGTCTGGAGGGGGAGGAGTGGCTGTTCGGCGGTTGGATGTCCGCCTGGACTCTTGTCCTTATTGCTTTTTTATGTGTTTTTAGGTATTTTCTGTTTGGGCTTGTTGGGTCGTTTTCTTTTGTTGTTTTTTATTTCTCTACATTCCTAACCCCGGCCTCACTTGCCCCAAGACCGTTTGTCTTGTGGGTGGTGGGGTGGTGCAGGTTGGTCACTGAGTATTCTCAGAAGACCTCTGCACCTGGGGGGGGGGGGGGGGTGTTAGAGGCAATTTTTTGTTTTGGTTAGGGCCCGGTTCCACTCCAGCCTCGGCGTGCCTTTGTACCGTTTGTCATTGGTGTTGCCGGGGTATGGCGCTGCGGGGACTTACCTCAGTCGGAGGGGTGGCCCGATCTGTTGCCGTTTGCCATTTCGGTGGTTCCACCCCTCCCGAGGGGCTGGGGTATGGTCGAGTTGAGGCACCGGATGTTTTTCCGGTTCTCCGCTGTGCCTTGGGGTTGGAGCCGGGCTAGTTTTTTCCTGTTCCCTTCTCCGGCTTAGTATTGCGAGTGGTTCGCTGCTATTGAGCCGCCGAAGGGCTCTGGGTGGGACCTAGGGTCTTTCGGGGTGCCGGGGAGGGTAACGGGGTTTAGAGTCGTTTTACCGTCCCCCGGGGTTGTTTTTGGTAGTCCTCCAGGGGTTGATTTTTGCTTTTGTTTTGTTTCCTTCCGGGTTCCGCCTCCAGGGTTGATGGGACGGTCCTCTGGGGGGGAATTGGCTTGGGGCTAACTGGCCGAGTGTGCCTGGGTCTGGGGTTCCGGGGTTGTGGGGGGGGGCGCCTCCTGGGGTTGATGGTACGGTCCCCTGGGGGGCGCCGTTTTACTCTATGTACACCTGGGGACCTGTGTGGGATCTTGGTTCTGGCTGTTCCTCCTGGAACAGGCGATGAAGGCCTTCTGGGGGGGGGTTGGTCTTTGCAGGTCATTCTGGGAGGGTTGTTTGTTATTTTTCTTTTGTGTATTTCTGTTTATATTGTGTTTGTGGGACTATGTTGGGTTTTGGTGTTTGGGATGATTTTTTTTTCTTCCCGGGGTTTGATGGGACGGTCCCCTGGGGAGGTTGTTGGGTGGGTTTTGTGTTTTTTTTGTGTGTTGGATTGTTGGGGTTTGTTTTGGGGCTTTTGTTGACTCCAGCCGGCCTTCCAGCTGTGGTGCCTGTCCTGTTGTCTGTGGTGGACCTCGGGAGCGTGGTGCTGTCTGCTTCCTGGTGTGGACCCCGGAGAGAGGTGCTGTTCTTGGTCCTGGTCTGGTCGGTCGCCGGGGGGCTTCCCGTTGATGGGGGGGTACTGTTGTGTGTTGGGGGGTGTGGCTGGAGGTTTTGGTGTTGTTTTCTTTTCTTTGCTCCTCAGGTGGCATGGAAGCTGATTTGTCTGTGGAAAAAAGGTGCTGGCTGAAGAATCCTCACCCTCGTCAATATCATGTGAGGCACCTGGGACTGGTGCTCACGTGCAGCCCTAAAGACTTTCAGCTGTAGCGGATAATTGGATGGCGTTCTGCTCTTAAGGCATGTGTGAATCAAGCAGAACTGCCGGGAACTCGACCTTGTGATGTTCGTTTGTGAGACGCTGAGGACCGCACCTGGGTTTGACACATTAAGCCTGTGAAGCAAGGAAGGGTGAGGACACATGCTGTCAGCACACAGTAAAGGTAATTAACTGTTGGACTAATTGTAGATAGTAACTTGATGTTTTGCTACATAGTATACGTGAAATTGTGATGAGAATGGTGTGGCTTGCTTCTCACTGCTGTGGCGTGCAGGATAAGTGATCCTCCACTTATTGTGAGAAGCTGCTCATGTGCATAAAGATAAAAAGTACAGACCTTGATGTGTTGCTGATAGCATGTGTTTTGTGAAAGAAATTGCTATAACTGCTAACGTACCTCACATCTTCTGTGCTTCAACAGAGAGTCAGTTTGTCGTGTCCACCTGGGGGGTGTCTGTTTGATGGTAGTGAGTCCAGGAGCACCGGACTGCTCTCCCCATGAACACTGGAGAGCGTGCCAGCAGTCACTCCTCTTGAAGGACATTGGGTTGGGTTTTTTTTTTTGTATAATTTATTTAGGCACAGGTGAAAAATAAATTGTTTTTTTGTTGATGGAACCGCTTTCTGGTTATTTTTAGTGCTGGGACCTGTCTGACGCAGGTTCGCTCCTCAATCTGCGTCGACACATAACACTACCTTATAGATGATTCTTATTGCCCGCTTTTGGATTATACAGAGGGGATGTAGCAAACGTTTGTAATTGTTACCCCAGATTTCTATACAATATGTTAAGTAAGGAGATATTAAAGAACAATACAATAAATATAATGCATTATGATCCAGAAAATATTTTGCTTTGTACATAATAGAGACATTCTTGGAAACTTTTTTATGTATGTGGCTGATATGAGACTTCCAGCTTAATTTACTATCGATGGTTATCCCTAAAAATTTGACTTCTGACACTTTATCTATTTCGACACCATCTATATTTATTGGTAAATTATACTCAACAAAAATATAAACGCAACACTTTTGGTTTTGCTCCCATTTTGTATAAGATGAACTCAAAGATCTAAAACTTTTTCCACATACACAATATCACCATTTCCCTCAAATATTCACAAACCAGTCTAAATCTGTGATAGTGAGCACTTCTCCTTTGCTGAGATAATCCATCCCACCTCACAGGTGTGCCATATCAAGATGCTGATTAGACACCATGATTAGTGCACAGGTGTGCCTTAGACTGCCCACAATAAAAGGCCATTCTGAAAGGTGCAGTTTTGTTTTATTGGGGGGGATACCGGTCAGTATCTGGTGTGACCACCATTTGCCTCATGCAGTGCAACACATCTCCTTCGCATAGAGTTGATCAGGTTGTCAATTGTGGCCTGTGGAATGTTGGTCCACTCCTCTTCAATGGCTGTGCGAAGTTGCTGGATATTGGCAGGAACTGGCACACGCTGTCGTATACGCCGGTCCAGAGCATCCCAAACATGCTCAATGGGTGACATGTCCGGTGAGTATGCCGGCCATGCAAGAACTGGGACATTTTCAGCTTCCAAGAATTGTGTACAGATCCTTGCAACATGGGGCCGTGCGTTATCCTGCTGCAACATGAGGTGATGTTCTTGGATGTATGGCACAACAATGAGCCTCAGGATCTCGTCACGGTATCTCTGTGCATTCAAAATGCCATCAATAAAATGCACCTTCGTCCATAACAGACGCCTGCCCATACCATAACCCCACCGCCACCATGGGCCACTCGATCCACAACATTGACATCAGAAAACCGCTCACCCACACAACGCCACACACGCTGTCTGCCATCTGCCCTGGACAGTGTGAAACGGGATTCATCCATGAAGAGAACACCTCTCCAACGTGCCAAACGCCAGTGAATGTGAGCATTTGCCCACTCAAGTCGGTTACGACGACAAACTGGAGTCAGGTCGAGACCCCGATGAGGACGACGAGCATGCAGATGAGCTTCCCTGAGATGGTTTCTGACAGTTTGTGCAGAAATTCTTTGGTTATGCAAACCGATTGTTTCAGCAGCTGTCCAAGTGGCTGGTCTCAGACGATCTTGGAGGTGAACATGCTGGATGTGGAGGTCCTGGGCTGGTGTGGTTACACGTGGTCTGCGGTTGTGAGGCTGGTTGGATGTACTGCCAAATTCTCTGAAACGCCTTTGGAGATGGCTTATGGTAGAGAAATGAACATTCAATACACGAGCAACAGCTCTGGTTGACATTCCTGCTGTCAGCATGCCAATTGCACGCTCCCTCAAATCTTGCGACATCTGTGGCATTGTGCTGTGTGATAAAACTGCACCTTTCAGAGTGGCCTTTTATTGTGGGCAGTCTAAGGCACACCTGTGCACTAATCATGGTGTCTAATCAGCATCTTGATATGGCACACCTGTGAGGTGGGATGGATTATCTCAGCAAAGGAGAAGTGCTCACTATCACAGATTTAGACTGGTTTGTGAACAATATTTGAGGGAAATGGTGATATTGTGTATATGGAAAAAGCTTTAGATCTTTGAGTTCATCTCATACAAAATGGGAGCAAAACCAAAAGTGTTGCGTTTATATTTTTGTTGAGTGTAGAATTGACATTATGATTTCCAAAAAACATGACTTTAGTCTTATTTATATTTAGGGATAATTTATTAATATTCAACCAAGTTTTCAGCTTAATTAATTCACTATTTACCACATTAATAAGTTTGCTATAATTATCACTGGAATAGAATATATTGGTATCATCTGCAAATAATAATAATTTTAATAATTGTGACACATTAAATATGTCATTTATATAAAGATTAAAAAAGTGTGGACCCAGTATGGATCCCTATGGGACCCCACAAGGAAGCCCAAACACCCAGAATTAAATGCACCCATCTGCACAAACTGATGTCTCTCCGTTAAATAGCTTTGAATCCAGTTCCAAGCCACTCCCCTGATACCATATCTTTCCAATTTATTGAGTAGAATTGAGTGATTAAGTGTGTCAAACGCTTTCTTTAAATCAATGAATATTCCAACTATATAGTTTTTACTATCTAAGGTGTTTGTAATCTCATCTATTGCTTCAATTATTGCAAGTGAAGTTGACCTACCAGATCTAAACCCATAATGACATTCGTTAATTATGTTATATTTTTCTATAAAGGATCCTAACCTGTTATTAAAAAGCTTTTCTAAAATTTTGGAAAATTGTGGAAGTAGAGAGACCGGTCTGTAGTTTGTGAAGATATGTTTATTTCCATTTTTGTATAGTGGAATAACTTTTGCCATCTTCATTTTGTTCGGGAATGTCCCAGTTTGAAATGACAAGTTACATATATGAGTCAGGTGTTTTGATATGCTTTTGATTATTGTTTTTACTAGCTTCATATCTATGTCATAACAGTCAGTTGATTTTTTATTTTTACATTTATTAACAATATCTATTATTTCGGCTTCACTAACACTGGAGAGAAACATTGTGTTTGGATTGATTTTTATGAGTGATTCCTGATCCTTGTTACAACCATCGGGAATTTTTGCTGCCAAGTCGGGTCCAATATTAACAAAGAAGTTATTAAAACCATTAACTATGTTATACATATTATAGATGTCCTTGTTCTTATCAATAAAATAATTTGGATAAGAATTTCCTCTTACCTTATTTTTGATTATAGTGTTAAGAATTTCCCAGATTCTCTTGGTGTCATTTTTATTATTATTTAATAGATTGGTATAATATAATTTCTTGCTGGCTCTGATTATATTAGTTAGTTTGTTTTTATATAATTTATATCTGTGTTCAGATTATTTTGTCCTTAGTCTAACAAATTGTCTGTATAATGTATTCTTCTTTTTACAAGCATTTTGTAGACCTTTTGTTAACCATGGACTTTTGGCGACAGTACTGTTTTTGTTGACTTGGGTTATTGGACAGTTTATCTCATATAATGAATTGAAAATGTCTAGAAATTTATTGAAGGCACAATCCACATCATTCTCCCTGTACACAGTGTGCCAGTCCTGTTTTGTTCAGTCATTATTGAGGTGATCTATTGCTTTTTGGGTTCTTACTCATTTAAATGCAGAGTATTGGGGTTTTACCTGAAAATTACAATTGAAGTCATACACACTGAACACAGGAGGATGGTCAGTTATATCACAAATCAATAAACCACTTATATTTTTAGTTTCTATGTTGTTTGTGAAGATGTTATCTATTAGAGTTGCACTATTCAATGTAATTCTGCTTGGCCTGGTGATAACTGGGTATAAGCTCATGCTGTACATTGTGTTTATAAATTCGTCAGTTGATGTGTGCCTATTGGGGTTTATTAAATCAATGTTATGATCTCCACATATAAATATTTTTTTGTTATTTATTGATGAAAACATTCTGTCCACCCAGTTTGTAAATGTAGCCATATTTGAGCCTGCGCCCTATATAAACAACTTATAATGTTTTTCTTGTTTCCATTATAAATTTCTATTGATTTAGCCTTGCCATCTTTCTCTCTCCCCGTGCTTCCTCTGTCATTTATCATTTATGAAAGCATTCACTGTCTCTTCTCATTACCAACATGTTCATCATTTTCTTAAAATTCTACGCACACCCTACTTTAAACAATTGTTCTACTCTGTTGGCTGATCACTGGGAAATGTGTTCCATTTATTGCTGCTGCTGGTGGCATTCGCTCTTGTGTTCACCTTTGTCTCTTTGTAATTATGTGTATGTTTGCTTGTATTTTAGAATAATTAATTTGATTTTGAGACAAACCAGCAGGATATTGTAATTGGTCCTGTGTGTGTGTGTATGCGTGAGTGATAAAATAACAAAAGTAAGTCAATAAATACATAAATAAAACCAATAACAAACAAACAAACAAAATATGGCTGGATTTTCATCACGAGGTGAAAATATTACTTGGGTTACTGTCTCCAGATAACTCAGCCACATGGGGTGTGCAGCCAGTACATTCTGAGTGCTGGTCCAAAGCCTGGATGAATGAGTAGGGCTGTGTCAAAAAGGGCATCTGGCGTAAAACAAGCCAAAATCACCATGCAGAGTACAAATCAAATTTCCATACCGGATGGGTCGAGGCCTGGGTTAACAACAACCACTACTGGTACTGTTGCCCAACAGGGAGCCACGAAAATTGGGCTAATGCTGTGCGAAAAAGAAGAAGAGGAGGAAAACGTGTCCACAAACAGAAGGAGAAAAGGAAAACTAGAAGGGTGGAAGTGAGAGTTGGGACTTTGAATGTTGACAGTGTGACTGGTAAAGGGAGAGAGCTGGCTGATATGATGGAGAGGAGAAAGGTAGACATGTGTGTACAAGAGACCAAGTGGAAGAGAAGTAAGAGCAGGAGCATAGGTGATGGGTTCATGTTAAATCATGGTGTGGATAGGACGAGAAATGATGTTTGGGTCATTTTAAAGGAAGAGCAATGGAAAAGAAGTGTGCTGGTTCCTATTTTTAAGAACAAGGGTGAAATATTTATTTCACTGAATGAATGACAAAACATTATTTGTTTTATATAACAGCTAAAATAGATCCTTATTTGATATTTTATTAATTTATAAACAACAGGAAAGGGACTTACATTTTTTTGTGCGTCACTGATCCTTTGACGTCAGCATTCCAACATGAACTTTAAATAGGAGTCCAAAATTGTTCTCAGTCAACTTGTAAAAGACAATTCTGACGATGTAGTCCATGATGCCGTGCACTGACTCTGTGTACAGACTGCTGTCTGCACTTTCCTCACTCCAGCGAAAAATCACATCAGAAATTTGTCCAGCTTTTCATCCGAACTTCATCCTAACAGCTCTTTATGCCTCAAGACGGCTTACAGTGTGGTGGATTTGATTTTTTTGTGTTAGAAGAATTAGCACCATCAATTAGCTCCTTCAAATAACTCAGCCACATGGGGTGTGCAGCCAGTACATTCTGAGTGCCGTTCCAAACCCGGATAAATGAGGAGGCTTGGGTCAGGAAGGGCATCTGGCGTAAAACAAGCCAACCCAACTATGCAGACTAAGAATCGAATTTCCATACCGGCTCAGTCGCGGCCCTGGTTAACAACGTCCGTCACCGTTGCTGTTACCCAACAGGGTGCCAGTGGAAATTGGGCTACTGCTGGACGAAGACGGCGATGAAGAGGAGGAGAACTTTTCCACAAACAGCGGGAGAAGAAGAAAACTATAAGGGTGGAAATGAGAGTGGGGACTTTGAATGTTGGTAGTATGACTGGTAAAGGGAGAGAGCTGGCTGATATGATGGAGAGGAGAAAGGTAGACATATTGCATGTGCAAGAGACCAAGTGGAAGGGAAGTAAGAGCAGGAGCATCAGCGGTGGGTACAAGTTGTTTTACCATGGTGAGGACAGGAAGAGAAATGGTGTTGGGGTCATTTTAAAGGAAGAGTACGTTAAAAGTGTGTTGGAGGTCAAGCGAGTGTCTGACAGGGTGATGAGTGTGAAGTTGGAAATTGAAAGGGTGATGATGAATATCATCAGTGCATATGCCCCACAGGTAGGTTGTGAGATGAAGGAGAAAGAAGATTTCTGGAGTGTGTTAGATGAGGTGGTGGAGAGTGTGCCCAAGCATGAAAGAGTGGTAACAGGAGCAGACTTCAATGGGCATGTTGATGAAGGGAACAGAGGTGATGAGGAAGTAATGGGTAGATATGGTATCAAGTGTTGTTTCTGACTTCCAGCTTTGCAGATGCAGATGCACCTCGCGGCCACGCACCTGTCAGTTTAGAATGATTCTCATTCACATAAATATGCAGGGTGGTGAGAACAAAATATGCTGGTACACACATCATGAATTCAGTTGTTATTTAGCATTTGTGCCTATTTTATGCAGGGAGCAAAAACATTTCTGTGTACATATTAGTAAAAGAGGCCCTCTGTGAGCACTTTGGATCAATATGTTAGACAAAAAATAATCTGGTAAACTGGGTACGACTACACACTCCATTACATACAGTGTGTACATAACTGCAATCAGTATCATTGAGGTTAACATATTCATAGCTATTTAAAATCTTTTTAAAGTTTATGCATTTATAATGTACATTTATGACCTTAACTGCCTACATTTTTGTTTTTGAGAATTCATTTTGGACTATATATTGTGTTCAAAATAGAAAGTGTAGATGTTAACGGACAGACAGATACAACAGGAGAAGAAAACTGGAACCAATGGGTGAAACCATGTCGGCGTGAGGTATATCAAATTCATATGGTGCAAAAACCTCACCAAAATGATTGATTATTGAGATGATCAGTGTTGTTTTGTGGTTTAGAACTGTGTGCACTGCTTCAGCAAGAACAGAGTGTGAGAAGACCGTATAACAAATATGCCCGAGATAAATGAATGAATAATAGAAAAACAAATTCTACCCATAATGAGCATCTGGAATAAAACTGATAAAGCAAACACAAAATGCAAATCAACATAAAATTCACCCAAAGCATTTTTGTTTATCCCTTCATAATGATTATTTTTCACCATCATGGAAAATGCTACCACGTGAGCAAGTTATGATTCATTTCCAGCACTGATATGTTCAGCACCACAGAAAGCTCTGTACCTCTGTGATCACAGTCTGTAACGAACAAGTGAAGAACCATAGCGTTGTCTCTCATAGGTAGCTCACGTTCCAATTGATATTACAAATAAAGCTCCTTATTGCACTATATAAAGAAATTAAGACATAACAGCATAATTTGTTCAATTATGTTAAAATAAATCAATAAATCAATCAATAAAATCAGCAATGAAAATTATACTTTGAGAAAACAGATTTTGTTGCATACCTCTTGGTTAAAACAAGAACAATCGTACTACTACTAATAATAATCTTAGCATAATGATCATTGTGGATATATATGAATGTGGTTACCACTACCCCCCCCCCCCCCACACACACACACAACTCCTCCTCTACACACACATATAACTCCCACGCACACAACCCTTGCCTTTGAGTGGGTTTTTGATGGTGATAGTAATAATAATGACACCAATAATGATGATGATAAACCATGCAAACAAAATAGGAACTCATATTATATGAGGTCTGTTAGAAAAGTATCCGACCCTTTTATTTTTCTCAAAAACAATATGGATTTGAATCACGTGTGATTGCATCAGCCAAGCTTGAACCTTCGTGCGCATGCGTGAGTTTTTTCATGCCTGTCGGTTGCGTCATTCGCCTGTGAGCAGGCTTTGAGTGAGGAGTGGTCCACCCCTCTCGTCTTTTTTTTCATTGTTTAGGAATGGCTCAGAGACTGCCGCTTTGCTTTATCAAAATTTTTTCAGAAACTGTGAGGCACATCCAAGTGGACACCATTCGAGAAATTCAGATGGTTTTCGGTGAAAATTTTATGGGCTTCAGAGAGATTAAGGAGTGTTACTATCGCTTTAAGGACGGCCCACAGCGGCTGATGGTGCGCCGCGCTCCGAGCCACGATTGACAGGCTGAAAGACCATTTCATTTCTAAACAGATGGCTGTATGGATCTGCGACCATCGTGTGCAATTTCTCTGGTTATCACAAGAGCTGAACATAAACCATTTTCCGGCAGATTTCACTTTTAACAAGAGATTTTGTCATGGAAAGCCGCGCGGAGGCTTCGCGCGTCACGACGGATTCGCTGATGGAGCGAGACAAAACCATCTCCGTTTTGGTCTCACAGGACGGCTTTGAGATGGTGTTCGGACAGCTGTCGGTGGTTTTTCCATCGAGTGATTATCCGAGAAATTGTGGATGAGCCTGGACATGCCAGAACATGTCCCATGAGGCTTCATCATGGCGTTGCTGTGCGCCATGCGGCACCGCCATGACGCGTGGAATTCCTCCGCACGTCTGTCTCAATGTGCCTAAAAAGTGCTGATGTCCATGTCTTTTCACAATTCCTGTGCTAGTCAGACGACATCCCGGATAAAACACAGCGTCCAGTTTGGCAATGAACAGCACATTCCACTGTTACAGGAGTTTTTGTCATGGAAAGAGGAGCAGAGGTTTTGCGCGTCGCGGCGGTGCCGCATGGCACACAGCAACGCCGTGATGAAGCCTCACGGGACATGTTCTGGCATGTCCAGGCACATCCACAATTTCTCGGATAATCACATGACTGAAAAACTACAGATAGCTGTCTGAACGCCATCTGAAGCCGTCCTGTGAGACCAAAATGGAGGTGGTTTTGTCTCGCTCCATCAGCGAATCCGTCGTGATGCACAAAGCCTCCGCGCGGCTTTCCATGACAAAATCTCTTGTTAAAAGTGAAATCTGTCGGAAAATGTTTGATGTCCAGCTCTTGTGATAACCAGAGAAATTACACACGATGGTCACGGATCTATACAGCCATCCGTTTAGAAATGAAATTGTCGTTCAGCCTGTCGATCGCGGCTCGGAGCGCGGCGTGCCACCAGTCGCTCAGGGCCGTCCTTAAAGCCATAGTAACACTCCTTAATCTCTCTGAAGCCCATAAAATTTTCACCGAAAACCATCTGAATTTCTCGAATGGTGTCCACTTGGATGTGCCTCACAGTTTCTGAAAAAATTTTGATTAAGCAAAGCAGCAGTCTCTGAGCCATTCCTAAACAATGAAACATAAAGACGAGAGGGGTGGACCACTCCTCACTCAAAGCCTGCTCACAGGCGAATGACGCAACCGACAGGCGTGAAAAAACTCACGCATGCGCACGAAGGTTCAAGCTTGGCTGATGCAATCACACGTGATTCAAATCCATATGGTTTTTGAAAAAAATAAAAAGGTCGGATACTTTTCTAACAGACCTCGTAAATGGTCACATGGTGAGGTCATTGTAAGTTTTTGGTATAACTTTAGAATTTGCATTAATGACGTGAGCAGGGGAGAAGTCAGATTATTTCTAAACTAAAGCACATACAAACAGTAACAGACATGAATATGTGCTGGCTGTTTAACAAAAATAAAATGATCTGAAAAACTATGAGCAGTTTTTGTGTAGTTGGATACCAGGTATAGTGGCTGTTCTCTGCTGATTTAAAAAACAACAGCCCTCATTCGCAAATAAATTTGTTCCTAAGTCCTGCTTCTGAGGTTTTTAATGAAGACTGTGGCATTCATGAATGTTTTCCTTTTCAAGATGTGACAAATTTCTCTGAGAATACGAAAGTGATTGTCTACAGTCTGTTATCATGCCAAGAGTGAGAACGGCCACATATTTTCTACGCGCCATGTGAGCGGTGTTAGATGTTCGTGCTTATCATCTGGAATTTAGCCAACACCTGCCGCGAGAGGGTGCGATGTGTTCGCACAGCGCACACATTGTCTTTCAGTCACTTGTGTGCACAAATAGTTGTTGTAACAGGTGTATGAGGCGTTGGAGGCTGGGACGACATTACACGGTTTGCACACGATTCCTGTGTCATGCGCACTAAGTGTGCAGTTCGTCCATCTTCGCACTATGTGTAAAGGGGCCCTTAAGAATATTCTTAGGGACAGCTTAAGAAGGAATCTAAGAAGATTCTTAAGAAGATATTGTTGAATGAGGCCCATTGGCATTTGCACAGTACTTATCATTTTAGACATGTGGACACTGGACACAGAAAGTAAACACTTATCTAATGTGGGTTACAGGTGGGACGGTGGATTAGTGGTTAACACTACTGCTGCAAGAAGGGCATGGGATCGCTTCCCACCTGGTCCTTTCTTTGTGGCATTTGCATGCTCTCCCAGTGCTCCAGTTTTTTCCTGCGTCCATTGACATGCATGCTGAGTGCAGTGGAAACTTTAAATTGACTGTAGGTGTGCCTGCAAGTGCCAATGAGTTTGTTTCTCTATATGTGGCTCTGCGACAGACTGGCATCCTGTCGAGGGTGTACCCTGCCTATTCGGTACTTTAACATTTCCCATAATCCCTCTGACGGCCTCCTGTGCTTCCCAGAATGCACCATGTGCCAGCAGAGTTCTGGTGTCTCACAGTGCATGTAAACAATGGCTAGCAAGGATATGGATGGCGTTGATCCAGGGAGTTCATAGGCGATAATGATGGTGACACATTCTCCCAAGTTGAGAGGGTTATCTAGAGGTGTCGCACCTGTGAAGGACTTTTTCTGTGCCCTGATGTTATGTTGTTGTCCATACTTCACAAGGTTTGTTTACATTGTGCCCTGAACTGGAACTCTGCTGAAACTGACCTCTCATGTTTCAGTGACAGACTCATCCACCCTCACTGTGTGAGGGGGAGATTCCGCAGATCGTTTCTCCCGGCTGCTGTCAGACTGTACAATGGATAATGCTAGTACTGTGGTAACCATAGCAACCAGGTCATTAATCATGTCATTACCTGCTGTATTTATTAGGTGCAATAATTTAACTAATGGTGCACTCAAGTCACTTTACATATATTACATTACATATTACATATATATTCCTTATATTTTAACCTGTCCATATTGTAAATATCAGAGTAACTTATCGTATATCTCACGGTGAAGTCATTTTATCTGATCACTCTCACATCCTGACAGTGTATATCATCCCGGCAGTGCAGCATTGAACTGAACAATGGTAGCCTTAGCTTTACCCGGCACTCAGTGCTTTTTTAGTTCTTGTTTTTAAGAGATGCTTGTTTGTTTTATTGCATGCCCTTCTGTCTATTCCTACTGTTCTATGCTGCGATGTGACACTGAAATTTCCCCATTGAGGGATGAATAAAGGCTTTTCTTATCTTATCTTCTCTTATGTGAGTTACGGAGTGCAAGATGGGGTGAGATTCACAACTGCGAAACAGCTAATCTGCCAATATCTGCTGCAGAGCGCGTGTATCATCTCAGCCATATAATAAAATCTTTTATTATATGGGTACGACGGTACACACACTCTGATTGGTTGATTTCCAGTCTGATATTTTCCCATATCACACAGTTACTATGACTATCGGTCCAGATCGCGTATCAGGTTTGCAACGTTGTGAACAGAGAAAATGGAGGAATTAACAGCAAACGAGTTCAAAGTGGATGTGCAAAATGAAATGAAGCCCAACAAGATGAAAACAGATCTCTGAACAGTCAAGAACAGATTGAACACTTTGTTACATACTAGAAAGCAAAAAACACGATTAGAAAAACCAAGTTGGACATGAACATACTCCATAAAAATCTAAACAGCATCGGAAAAAATAACTAACAACTGGACCATCTGTTAGCAAGTTCAGCTACACTTGGCCCGTACTGTCAACACCTCACTCTGAGATTTTCGTGTGCAGACCTCGCGCTTGGTTAGTAATCCTTTAATCTGGCTCAAATGAAGGATGAGTCCATATATTTACATTTTACTCTAAGATTAGGGTTCTCGAGACAAAATACGATAATTTTTTGCTAATTTCAAAACAACTTTTACCCATTTAGGAATAAATCAACCCCCCCTCCCCCAACATATTTGATCTTACTGGTATTTTACAAAAATATTCAACAAACTTTGCTTCTTTCGTAAAAATATTACATGGTGGAGAATTTAAAAGCATGGGACCTGTGGGCAATTACAGGCATTTTGACCTCCCTCAGCGGGCCCCGGGGTTACATTTTCAAAACCTAACTCATATTGAAGAACAACTAATAACATGCTATGCTCACATGCTTAGCTAAAGTAGCCTGGTAAACCAGACCCCTAATTCACTTTACTTTGTAAAAAGGACTGGTCCCTCACCCAGACCAATCACAACCATGTATCTCATGTAGGACAGTTGTATGCAGTGACTGAGGAGTCCTGAAGAGCTACGGAACTAAAACCTATTTTTGCTGCATGCTGTGTTCAAAAAAATGTATGAATGACTAAAAATGGCATAGACTTTATGGCAAAACTTACCACAGTCATTCACCAGCATATGTACTACATTTCACCCAATCTTTGCACTTGTGTTGACACTAGTCTGGTTGTTGTTTTGCCTACATCACATGCTTTGTTGCTCTGACTGGTTGTATAAACTATCCATTAGTATCCAGAAGCAGTTTTGTACCAATGGTACTTCCCCCTGGAATTTAAATGTGAATTAAGTACTAATTGTCATTTTGAGGATTAGCCTGGCAGTGCCAGGCTAGAGCAGAACAATGGCTTAGTGGTTGGCACTGTTGCCTCACAGCAAGAAGGTCATGGGTTCAGTTCCCGCCTGTGGCCTTTCTGTGTGGAGTTTGCATGTTCTTCCTGTGTTTGTGTGGGTTTCCTCCCACATGGGAGACATGCAGGTTAGGTGAATTGGAGACTTTGAATTGGAGACTTTATAATTGTTCAGGTCTCTCTTGCAAAAAAGAGCTCTCAATCTCAATGGGACTAACATGGTTAAAGGTTAAAATAAAAATAGTGAAGGGGTATGGAGCCCAGAAGCAAACCAAATATTACTGGGCCAATTATATTTAATATCCTCACATTGTTCAAAAGAATGTGGGAGATATCAATATTCTCTACCAAATGGTTGTGTAGACCATTACAGGGTTAAAGGCCCTGATTATGGTCATATTAAAACTTATCCAAGAAAAAGATATCCAATTCAATTTATGTGAGATTCAAAGATACTGAATTGATCATGTGCACAAGCACTGACACACACACACACACACACACACACACACACACACACACACACACACACACACACACACACACACACACACACACACACACACACACACACACACACACAAATGATTTGTAATATTTTCAGCCCTTAGCCAGATGAGCATAAAAGTATCGTTTGGGTGGAATGTGATGTTACTGCTAAACCGATACTTTTAAAATGGTGCCTCAACTGTGCTTGAATGGATACTTAAATAAATAAATAAATGAATAAATAAATATAACGTGAAAGTTGGCTACATTAAATATTGACTTTAGTTATCGCTACGGTCTTATAGGCTTCTGTTGCTGTTGAAATAAGACACGGTGCAGCTTTGCTGTTATACTGCATCATCGTAAAGGAGAACAGAGAAGGATTTTCAAAAAAGAAAATTCAGTTCAATTCTTGGCTCAAGTTGCCCACTGGCAAAGTGGGGGTGACATTTCACACCGTTTTTAAGAAAGTCTCTCCATGAAGCTCTGTAATGTCTCATGTGGCATGATGAAGTGTAATAAAGGTTTGAAGATTGAAAATGAGACTCCTCAGTGCCCATGGACAAAAAGTGTCTCCTGCAGAGGGTGTTATGTGTCGGACGCAGCCCGGAGAACCGACCAGCGTTTGAAGGACCCAGTATGAAATAAGCAGAGCACGGTACAAAGGATAACAGAGTTTAATAAACATAACAGTGATGTGAGAAATATACAAACAAATAAGTGCGCGGTCTGGCGAGGTGGTAAACGGTGCGCTCCCAGCAGCACTAACGGTCCGGAGCCAGAACCAGTTCGGACCCAAGGACCCCGCCGACACCCCCCAGGTGGCCGCGACAAACCGAGTCTGTGAATGAAGAAATCATCATGTGAGTTCACACTCCACACACAGAGAGACCGCTCAAAGGTGTACAAACAGCAAACACTTCCTGGCTTAATTACTAATCAGCTTCCCACCCTGCAGGCATGGAACACCCAGTTCACAAACTCCACTGCAGTGGAAGTTGATTAAAACGACTAACATACAGCTCAATATAATAAGGTGTGAGGGACACCACATTTACTGACTGTACAAATGTTAGTCACAAAACTTAACGTACCTCAGGAAGTGTGCTGACGAGCGTGAGACCTCACCCCCTCCTCTTTCACAGGCCATGCATCAAACCTGGACGTTCTCTGCATCCACTGATGATGAGATGGCTCTCGAGACGACGATCTCACCCGTCTGGTCACAAGGTCGAGTCTCTGGCAAATACACACTGTGTACTCCAGACTTAAATGCCACCATGTTCCAATCCGTGTAGATGCACCACAGCTGTGAGTCCTGACGAGCCTCAGGTGATCAGGGTGAGGTCCTGATAAATCAGCCACACAGTCACTCAGTCCTAAACGTGCACCACCTGGAAGGAAAACCAAAAGACAGAAACAGAAGACAAACAAAAGCCAGCCAGGCACGCCAGCCACAACAGAGGGAAGGAAAAAAAACCCCAGAATGGAGGTACGGTGCATATTCACAGCGCTTCACTTTTTCCACATTCTATTACGTTACAGTCTTATTCCAAAATGAATTAAATTAATTAAATTAATTTTTCCCACTAAATTCTACACACAACACCCCAAAATCACCACGATTTTTTAAAAATGTTTGCATATTTATTAAAAATAAAAATCTAAGAAATCACACGTACGTATGTATTCACACCCTTTGCTCAATGCTTTGTTGATGCACCTTTGACAGCAATTACAGCCTTCATGAATGTGATGCCACTAGCTTGGAGCACCTACTGTATCTTTAGGCAGTTTTGCCCATTCCACTTTACAGCACCAATATGTCAAGATCAATCAGGTCAGATGTGGAGCGTTGGTGCACATCATTTTCAGATCTCTCCAGAGATGTTAATCGGATTCAGGTCTGGGCTCTGGTTGGGCCACTCAAGGACATTCACAGAGTTGTTCTGAAGCCACTCCTTTGATATCTTGGCTGTGTGCTTAGGGTCATTGTCCTGCTGAAAGATGAACAGTCACCCCAGTCTGAGGTCATGAGCACTCTGGAGCACGTTTTCATCCAGGATGTCTCTGTACATTGCTGCATTCATCTTTCCCTCAATCCTGACGAGTCTCCCAGTTCCTGCCGCTGCAAAACTTCCCCACAGCATGATGCTGTTACCACCATACTTCACTGTAGGGATGGTACCTGGTTTTCTCCAAACATGACGCCTGGCATTCACACCAAAGAGTTCAAGCTTTGTCTCATTAGACCAGAGAATTTTGTTTCTCATGGTCTGAGAGTCCTTTAGGTGCCTTTTGGCAAACTGCAGGCAGGCTGCCACGTGTCTTTTACTAAGGAGTGGCTTCTGTCTGGCCACTCTATCATACAGGCCTGATTGGTGGATTGCTGCAGAGATGGTTGTCCTTCTGGAAGGTTCTCCTCTCTCCACCTAGGAATGCTGGAGCTCTGACAGAGTGACCATTGGGTTCTTGATCACCTCCCTGACTAAGGGCCTTCTCCCCCAATTGCTCAGTTTAGACAGGTGGCCAGCTCTAAGAAGAGTCCTGGTGGATCCAAACATCTTCCATTTATGTTTGATGGAGGCCACTGAGCTCATTGGGACCTTCAAAGCAGCAGAAACGTTTCTGTACCCTTCCCCAGATTTATGCCTCGAGACAATCCTGTCTTAGAGGTCTACAGACAATTCCTTTGACTTCATGCTTGGTTTGTGCTCTGACATGTACTGTCAACTGTGAGACCTTATATGTAGAGAGGTGTGTGTGTGTCTTTCCAAATCATGTCCAATCAACTGAATTTACCCCAGGTGGACTCCAATTAAGCTGTAGAAACATCTGAAGGATGATCAGTGGAAACAGGATGCACCTGAGCTGGCAAAGGCTGTGAATACTTAGGTACGTGTGATTTCTTAGTTTTTTATTTTTAATAAATTTGAAAAAATGTCAAAAAGAATTTTTTCACATTGTCATTATGGGGTATTGTGTGAAGAATTTTGAGGGAAAAAATGATTTTCATCCATTTTGGAATAAGGCTGTAACATAAAATGTGGAAAAAGTGGAGTGCTGTGAATACTTTCTGGATGCACTGTAATCTGAGTCAGAATGGGTGCTGTGCTTTCAGACTGCACAGTAGGTCATCAGTGTCTATCCAAGGCTGTTGCTGAGTGAAGCTACTGTCAGCTACTGTGTACCCCCCCCCACACACACACACACACTTTGCTTTACTTGTCTCCCTTGGGAGAAATTTGGTTCGGACAGAGGCTTGCTACACATAGGACATTACAATACCGACAGACAATAACCAGTACAGCACGAGAAATAAAGTCCCAACCCCAACAATATCAGTATCAATATGCAGTACATTTCCTCCATACATTTGTCCAACTTCACTCAGCACTCCCTCTCCCAGATTCACACACTTTTCCTTCCTGTCACTTCTAGACATTTCACAACTTCACTGAGATAGGAACAAAAGAATGTTTATAACGGTTATGCCGACAAAGAAGGATCCTGTATCTCCTCCCTGAGCTCAGCAGCTGGTATTCTGTGTGTAACAGGTGTACGGTCAGACAGGATGCTCCTGGTTTGTCTCCTCTTTGCCTGTTCATACAGCTCCTGTGGGGCCAGGGGAACAGGAGCGCACATTATCTTTCCTGCTGTCTTAACCAGGTTGAATAATTGTGTCTTTCATTTAACCAGCAAATTGCCAAACCAGCTGGTTATGCCATATGTGAGGACTGACTCAATGGCTGCACCGGAGCCGGCGCCACAAGGGGGCATTTGGGGGCGATGCCCCCTCACGTCATCAATCTCGCCCCCTCGGATGTGAGTGTTATCAAAAAAATAAAAATAAAAAGAAAGAAAAAGAAATACTGGAACATATAGCAAAATATTAGTTATTCAATATTATTATCACTTTATCGGGGCGTTGCTGGGCTGGTATCGTTGCTGCGCAGCCCAAGAACTGTCTGCAGAGGGGGAAAAAAAAAGAAAACTGTCCGCAGAGAAAAAGATGAAAATGCGAGAAGTGTGTTTTGGTCCCAATATGGATATTCCGGATGATTTTCTCATGGATAGTACAACAATCAACAGCAGCTAAAGCAGCCAGCTTGATGAGGACGCACTGGTTAAATTAGAGAGCAGCGCGCGCCAGCCAGCCGACACGACAAAAATTAAGTGAGCCAACTTTTATGTACGCGTTACGTGTTGTGTATCTCAGTAAAAAGTGATAATAATGCAAATAACATGCTGTTGTCGTGCTGTATACATTTTCTTAGTCCCTCCGTTCACGGCCAGTCGTCCGCATTAACAGATATTAAAGTTATGTATTGTTGTAAATATATCTAAATGAAAGGTTTATCTTTGACCTGTTTTATCTTTGACCCAATTGTGCTGTGTTTGCGCTTGTGATGGAGGGCTGTATGTGGGGTTAATCTACTGTCTCGTGTCGTTTCTCAGATTGGTTTTGTGGTATGCAGGAGATCACTTGACCGAGGGTCTATATGTTCAAATAATAATTAAAAAAATACTGTCATCACTCTTTACTCTTACTCAGTCAGTCTCTTATAACGGTGTAGCCTAAATACACAAGCTTTCTAGGAGCGCACCCAATTCATTACGCACGCTCAGAGGCAGGTACAATCCGGTGCGCACTTTTTTTGGGGGGGGGGGGGGGGCGACCCCGCCCCCTGTGATAAACTCATCGCCCCCTTAATATTTTTTTTGTGGCGCCGGGCCTGGGCTGCACTATAAAAAATGAGCATGGTGTTTCTACAGACACCAAACAGTCTGAGCCTGCATAGGAAGTGAAGGCGTTGGTGTATTCTGCTACAGACTGTGGTGACCTGTATGTGCCAGCTCAGGTCGCGGTCTATGTGAACTCCCAAATATTTAAAGGAGCTCACTTGCTCTATGGCATGGCCATGAGATCTACACCTGGTCTGGGGTCAATCACCATTTCAACAGTCTTATTTGGATTGATGATCAGTTTGTGTTCATCACACCAGGCTACAAGACCTTCAACAGCAGCTGTGGAGACTTGAGTTGTTTTCCTTTTTCAACAAACTGACCAAGACCTTATCATCTGAAAATTTCAGAATGTGTTGATTTGGTTGTAAACAGACACAGTATAGAAAATAAAAAGAAAAGGCGAGCTTACTGACCCCTGTGGGGCGCCAGTGCTGCATATGGCTGTGTCTGACAGGGCCAAGTTAAACTTTACCTGTTGAGGTCTCTGGGTCAGAAAAGAATGGTACCATCTGATCAGAAATGGGTTTTCCTTTGCCTGGACTAACTTATTCAAAAGGATGTGTGGCTGTATTAAATTTAAAGCAGAGCTGAAATTGATAAAAAAGTAGCACAGCATATGTAGCAGGACATTCTAGATGTTTTAGAATGAGATGCATGAGTGTTACGATTGCATCACTTGTACTGCAATTCTTTGTATAGGCAAACCGGTACCTGTCCATTAGTGGTGCTACATCTGTACACAGCCTCTCTAGCATGAGTCTCTCAAAACACTTGAACACATTAGAGGTCAGAGCTACTGGTCTATAATCATTGTCCTCCTGAGGGCTTGTCTTTTTAGGTACTGGGATAATGATGGATTTTTTCCACAGTACTGGCACAGTATGAGTGTCTATTGACAGGTGGAATAACTTGTGCCAAACAGGAGTAAGTTATTCCGCAAATGTTTTCAGCAAAAACGCTGACATATTATTTGGACCAGTAGCTTTGTTCGTCTTAATGGTTTTAAAAGGTTTTTGTAACAGCCTGTGAATCAATTAAAAGTCTGTCTGAGTTTACATCACACACAGCATTCTCTAAAATCATATTGCATTCATTAATATTGTCTGTATTAAAACACATAAAATTATTCAGTTCACTGGCCCTTGCCAATTCATTTGGGGCCATCAGTGGTTTTCTTTTTGTGTCCATATTCATCATGTGCCTAATTGAATCCCACAACTTCTTTGTGCTGACACACACACACACACACACACACACACACACACACACACACACACACACACACACACACACACACACACACACAGCCACCATGTGGTGAATTTAATGAAGCCCCGTCTTCAGGACAGAACTGGAGGTAGTATAACAAGATGTGAAACAAAATCACATCAGCTGGGTGACTTCCTGCCGCAGACTGAGCCACACCCACAAATACATTTTCTGCTGCTTTCATGCAGCAAAATGACCACGCTGTACCCAATGAAATTCACAGAGACACGTCTTTGTTCAAAGCTCATCCAACTGAAACAAGAGCTGGTGTGGGTCTTCAGTCAGCACAGAGATGTAGCAGCTGTTCCTGCAGAGGAACATCTGTTGGTGGAAGAAAACAAACTGGCCAACAGTCACTCAAAGTGATTGCACATGAAGTGCTTTGAGTGCCACTGCAAATATCTGTCAGCAAAAATGGATTTCCAATCATCAACCCAACCATCTATTTTACACCACCACAATGGTGTCACAATGCTATCACAAAGCTGCACTGAAGTTGTTCAACAACACTGTCACAATGTACATTGGGAGGTTGCAACAACTATTTGCGCTGAAAGACAAAGGCCCTGTCCCAATACCCGCACTTCCACCCTTGTGCCCCTCAAATGCACATTCCCGCTGAGGGGTTCAAGTGTCCCAATTCTCCGGAGAGGAGTTCGCCCCGCCCCGTTTCCACACTTGGTCTGCACTTCGGCCAAGCCCGCATCGATGCGAACTTCGCCGAAGCCACTTACCCACAATTCATTGCTGCATGTGACGTATTTGAGCAAAACGGCGGAAAAATCTTGGAAAAAGATGGATGGCGAACGAGCTCCTGTGCCCGTGCCGAAAAAATGTCTTTTCAAGTGTAAATATTTTATTCCTAACATGTGTAATTACAATGGACGTTTGCTCTGCCATGACGCTTTGGTGTGTATTTACGGACATTCGTGCGAACAATTTCGTTACTTTTTCTAGTCATGTCATAAAACAACCAATTTAACAGTCAAATAAAAATATTAATATTTATTTAAAACATTTACTGGTTATTTACCCACTCCTTTAAATTTAAAAAAATTAAACAACTACCTTAAATAAATGACCAATCACTAATTTACATTTCTGAAGACGTGTGTCAAGATCCATCCATCCATCCATCCATTTTCTTCCGCTTTATCCGGAGTCGGGTCGCGGGGGCAGCAGCTCAAGCAAAGCCGCCCAGACCTCCCGATCCACACACACCTCCCCCAGCTCCTCCGGGGGAACCCCAAGGCGTTCCCAAGCCAGCCGAGACATGTAGTCCCTCCAGCGTGTCCTGGGTCTTCCCCGGGGCCTCCTCCCAATGGGACATGCCCGGAACACCTCTCCAGCGAGGCATCAGGGGGCATCCGGAAAAGATGCACGAGCCACATCAACTGACTCCTTTCGATGTGGAGGAGTAGCAGCTCGACTCCAAGCTCCTCCCGAGTGACCGAGCTCCTCACTCTATCTCTAAGGGAGCGCCCAGCCACCCTGCGGAGGAAACTTATCTCGGCCACTGGTACTCGCGATCTCGTTCTTTCGGTCATGAGCCAAATCTCATGACCATAGGTGAGGATCGGAACGTAGATCAATCGGTAAATCGAGAGCTTTGCCCCCCTACTCAGCTCTCTCTTCACCACGACGGTCCGATACAGTGACAGCATCACTGCAGATGCTGCACCGATCCGTCTATTGATCTCACGCTCCATCCATCCCTCAATCGTGAACAAGACCCCGAGATACTTAAACTCCTCCACTTGAGGCAAGGACACTCCACCGACCTGAAGAGGGCAAAGCACTTTTTTCCGGTCGAGAACCATGGCCTCGGATTTGGAGGGCGCTGATTTTCATCCCGGACGCTTCACACTCAGCTGCAAACCGCCCCAGTGCACTCTGAAGGTCCTGACTTGACGAAGCCAACAGAACCACATCGTCCACAAACAGCAGAGACGAGATTCTGTGGTTCCCAAACCAGACCCCCTCTACACCCTGGCTGCGCCTAGAAATTCTGTCCATAAAAATAATGAAGAGAACCGGTGACAAAGGGCAGCCCTGGCGGACGCCAACGTGCACTGGAAACAGGTTTGATTTACTACCAGCAATGCGAACCAAGCTCCTGCTGCGGTCGTACAGGGACCGGATAGCCCTTAGCAAAGGACCCCGGACCCCGTACTCCCGGAGCACCCCCCACAGGGTGCCCCAAGGGACACGGTCGAACGCCTTCTCCAGATCCACAAAACACATGTGGACTGGTGGTTGGCTCTCACTGCGGTATTGTATCACTTCCTGTTCTGGAGCACAGCGGTGTTTTTCTGTATCTGTTAGCTGTTTAATCTGCACAGTTAGATTGATCTAGTTATCTAGATTACGATTTGTTTCCCAGTGTAATCTTTACGTGCCTTAACTAAAGCACTCCTTCTGCTGAATCACCTCTAAATTATTTACACATTATTCACTTTGCGTGTTTTTAGGAATCCGCTAGCTTAGCGTAGCTACTAACTCTTAGCCATTTTAGCATGGCGGCTTCTCCTGTCTCTCCCGCACTTTTCTGCTCTGTGTGTGAAATGTTTAGTTATTCCTCGGCCTCCTTTAGCAGTAACGGTACTTGTAATAAGTGTAGCTTATTCATAGCTTTGGAGGCCAGGCTGGGCGAACTGGAGACTCGGCTCCGCACCGTGGAAAATTCTACAGCTAGCCAGGCCCCTGTAGTCGGTGCGGACCAAGGTAGCTTAGCCGCCATTAGTTACCCCCTGGCAGATCCCGAGCAGCCGGGAAAGCAGGCCGACTGGGTGACTGTGAGGAGGAAGCGTAGTTCTAAACAGAAGCCCCATGTACACCGCCAACCCGTTCACATTTCTAACCGTTTTTCCCCACTCGGCGACACACCCGCCGAGGAACAACTCTGGTTATTGGCGACTCTGTTTTGAGAAATGTGAAGTTAGCGACACCAGCAACCATAGTCAATTGTCTTCCGGGGGCCAGAGCAGGCGACATTGAAGGAAATTTGAAACTGCTGGCTAAGGCTAAGCGTAAATTTGGTAAGATTGTAATTCACGTCGGCAGTAATGACACCCGGTTACGCCAATCGGAGGTCACTAAAATTAACATTAAATCGGTGTGTAACTTTGCAAAAACAATGTCGGACTCTGTAGTTTTCTCTGGGCCCCTCCCCAATCGGACCGGGAGTGACATGTTTAGCCGCATGTTCTCCTTGAATTGCTGGCTGTCTGAGTGGTGTCCAAAAAATGAGGTGGGCTTCATAGATAATTGGCAAAGCTTCTGGGGAAAACCTGGTCTTGTTAGGAGAGACGGCATCCATCCCACTTTGGATGGAGCAGCTCTCATTTCTAGAAATCTGGCCAATTTTCTTAAATCCTCCAAACCGTGACTATCCAGGGTTGGGACCAGGAAGCAGAGTTGTAGTCTTACACACCTCTCTGCAGCTTCTCTCCCCCTGCCATCCCCTCATTACCCCATCCCCGTAGAGACGGTGTCTGCTCCCAGACCACCAATAACCAGCAAAAATCTATTTAAGCATAAAAATTCAAAAAGAAAAAATAATATAGCACCTTCAACTGCACCACAGACTAAAACAGTTAAATGTGGTCTATTAAACATTAGGTCTCTCTCTTCTAAGTCCCTGTTAGTAAATGATATAATAATTGATC
Organism: Thalassophryne amazonica; assembly: GCF_902500255.1. Lineage (NCBI taxonomy): Eukaryota > Metazoa > Chordata > Actinopteri > Batrachoidiformes > Batrachoididae > Thalassophryne > Thalassophryne amazonica. The sequence continues at coordinate 110,432,439 of NC_047105.1, forward strand.
AACATATTAATTTATTCTGCCTTACAGAAACCTGGTTACAGCAGGATGAATATGTTAGTTTAAATGAGTCAACACCCCCGAGTCACACTAACTGCCAGAATGCTCGTAGCATGGGCCGAAGCGGAGGATTAGCAGCAAGCTTCCATTCCAGCTTATTAATTAATCAAAAACCCAGACAGAGCTTTAATTCATTTGAAAGCTTGACTCTTAGTCTTGTCCATCCAAATTGGAAGTCCCAAAAACCAGTTTTATTTGTTATCGTCTATCGTCCACCTGGTCGTTACTGTGAGTTTCTCTGTGAATTTTCAGACCTTTTGTCTGACTTAGTGCTTAGCTCAGATAAGATAATTATAGTGGGCGATTGTAACATCCACACAGATGCTGAGAATGACAGCCCCAACACTGCATTTAATCTATTATTAGACTCTATTGGCTTTGCTCAAAAAGTAAATGAGTCCACCCACCACTTTAATCATATCTTAGATCTTGTTCTGACTTATGGTATGGAAATAGAAGACTTAACAGTATTCCCTGAAAACTCCCTTCTGTCTGATCATTTCTTAATAACATTTACATTTACTCTGATGGACTACCCAGCAGTGGGGAATAAGTTTCATTACACTAGAAGTCTTTCAGAAAGCGCTGTAACTAGGTTTAAGGATATGATTCCTTCTTTATGTTCTCTAATGCCATATACCAACACAGTGCAGAGTAGCTACCTAAACTCTGTAAGTGAGATAGAGTATCTCGTCAATAGTTTTACATCCTCATTGAAGACAACTTTGGATGCTGTAGCTCCTCTGAAAAAGAGAGCTTTAAATCAGAAGTGCCTGACTCCGTGGTATAACTCACAAACTCGTAGCTTAAAGCAGATAACCCGTAAGTTGGAGAGGAAATGGCGTCTCACTAATTTAGAAGATCTTCACTTAGCCTGGAAAAAGAGTCTGTTGCTCTATAAAAAAGCCCTCCGTAAAGCTAGGACATCTTTCTACTCATCACTAATTGAAGAAAATAAGAACAACCCCAGGTTTCTTTTCAGCACTGTAGCCAGGCTGACAAAGAGTCAGAGCTCTATTGAGCTGAGTATTCCATTAACTTTAACTAGTAATGACTTCATGACTTTCTTTGCTAACAAAATTTTAATTATTAGAGATAAAATTACTCATAACCATCCCAAAGACGTATCGTTATCTTTGGCTGCTTTCAGTGATGCTGGTATTTGGTTAGACTCTTTCTCTCCAATTGTTCTGTCTGAGTTATTTTCATTAGTTACTTCATCCAAACCATCAACATGTTTATTAGACCCCATTCCTACCAGGCTGCTCAAGGAAGCCCTACCATTATTTAATGCTTCGATCTTAAATATGATCAATCTATCTTTGTTAGTTGGCTATGTACCACAGGCTTTTAAGGTGGCAGTAATTAAACCATTACTTAAAAAGCCATCACTTGACCCAGCTATCTTAGCTAATTATAGGCCAATCTCCAACCTTCCTTTTCTCTCAAAAATTCTTGAAAGGGTAGTTGTAAAACAGCTAACTGATCATCTGCAGAGGAATGGTCTATTTGAAGAGTTTCAGTCAGGTTTTAGAATTCATCATAGTACAGAAACAGCATTAGTGAAGGTTACAAATGATCTTCTTATGGCCTCGGACAGTGGACTCATCTCTGTGCTTGTTCTGTTAGACCTCAGTGCTGCTTTTGATACTGTTGACCATAAAATTTTATTACAGAGATTAGAGCATGCCATAGGTATTAAAGGCACTGCGCTGCGGTGGTTTGAATCATATTTGTCTAATAGATTACAATTTGTTCATGTAAATGGGGAATCTTCTTCACAGACTAAAGTTAATTATGGAGTTCCACAAGGTTCTGTGCTAGGACCAATTTTATTCACTTTATACATGCTTCCCTTAGGCAGTATTATTAGACGGTATTGCTTAAATTTTCATTGTTACGCAGATGATACCCAGCTTTATCTATCCATGAAGCCAGAGGACACACACCAATTAGCTAAACTGCAGGATTGTCTTACACACATAAAGACATGGATGACCTCTAATTTCCTGCTTTTAAATTCAGATAAAACTGAAGTTATTGTACTTGGTGTTGGGTATTTTCTCCTCCAAACATTCTTAAAACCTTTGATAAGACAAACAGAGTCAAGAAACACCAGTGAGACAGAAAGTCAAATTTTACGCGCGGAGTGCGGCCAGGCTGTACACCAAAGCTACACTAAAGTCTGGCCTGCGCTTCGCTCTTTTTATTAGTGAATCCCTCATCACATAAACAAAAACTTGTCCTAAGGGTGGGGGGAATGACGCAAGACAAGTTCTTCCCGTAACATAAACACACACGTCATAAAGTGCAGCTGGTAAGCAAAACAGTTTTCTTTCTTTTTCCTCTTATCGTCGAGGTCAGCACATCTCGTTCGCAGTTATCAGCTGTTCTGCATCTGCCTGGAACACTAAGCATCACATCACAATCAAATAATAATAAGTACATCCAGCTTCTCATTCCCAGTTCAGATTGACCCCAGCATGCTAAAACAAGGTTGAATAAACAGTACATTCTCGGGTTTAAGTGCAAAACAGCACAACCCGTTCTCATCAGAAAGAAACAAAGGTACAAATGTTTAACAGTGATTAACAGTATAGTATATATATATAAAATCCTTAACATTTCCCACCTGTTTATCACCTGTTAAACATATAGTAGGCATCACCCAGCTTAGTTAGTTAGTTTATTAACTTAGTTTATTCTGTCCACGTTTTTATTAATTGAACACCACCAGCAGATGGAAGATTCGAATCCATCTGCTATTTGATCAACCAGTTTATACTCGTCAGGCACTCCTCTGGGGACTCCTATTGCGTCAATATATGTTGGATTTCCTACTCCTTTCCAATCTCTTTTTACTCTATGTCTGGCTATGCCTTTCTGCCAATCCTCAGGAATAAGAGAGGCTGCATATGTCGTAACGTCTTCAGGGGTCATGGGTAACAATAATGATATTAATGCACAATAACCTGACACATTTCGTGGCAGTCTATCAAAGATTCTGTTATCACCACACCACCACCATACATCACTCCTACCGGCTGGTATAAATTAACTGTTTTTTCTGTATTATTCGACTACACCACTTGTCTTATTACTTTTTCAGCTAAAGCTTCATAGGCTAAGAGTGTGTTAACTCATCACGTCAACAGTTCAAGCTTGAACTGGAGTTGTGAGCTTTTCAATATCATCATAATTCTCAGTACAGTCATTACAGTTTTCTCCACTAAGGTCTGACTGTTTCAATGCTTGATATTTTGGCATAGTTTGTTGGAAGGCCAGATTACACTGTACAAATGTATTTGACACCATTTTGCCAACCATTGTTTTGATATAAGGGATCACACATCACATGCAAAGTCCAATCAGAATTAGGACTATAATAACTGGTGTCACCATTTTCAATAGTAACTGCCAACATGGTCCTGAAGTCAACCAGGACCAGGGATTCCACCGGTTCACGGCTAGGGTGTCTTTATGCATTGCATCACAAAGTTTATTCAGCTCTTCCAATGTGTCCTGCATATCCACTGAATGAATGGAGTCTGGGATGAAAGTACAGCATGTTGTGTTCAGCAGAACACAAACTCCTCCCTGTGAACCAGTAAGCAAGTCTAAAACCATGTGATTTTGCATCACCATGGTACGTAAAGCATCTATTTCAGTGTTTTGAGCTGCTACTATTTTTTTAGTTACATTCATGAACAGACCCAATCAATAATTCAGAGTTTCAATCATTAATGAATTTTTTCCCACTCCTATCCAGGGGAACAATGAATGTGCTATTTTATCTCCTACAGACCACAATTTTTTGGTCCTTTAGTACATCCGAGCCCCACATGTGATTATGTGGTAACACATCTGGGTATATCAATCTCCTCCGTCTGGTGCTGCCATTCTTCTCTGTGGAGGTCCTACCACATATGTATGGTCAGTCACCTGGGTAGGTGCACACACACCACCCCAATTTGGTGGGAGACTCATGTACAGTCTGGAACCATAAAGCCAATAGATGTCATCATACACCGGAGTACCATTTACAGGTGGTAGCAAAACTTACTAACATAAGCACATGATTCATCCGTTCCCCATGGACAGGAGCCTGTATAATTACATCCCCATCCAATGTGATGAAGATAAGTACCATCCACATATTATGTTTTGGTTAGGCTTAAATTATTTGATAAAACATACGTTTGGGTACACAGACGTTTCTTAATTTTACCTACATTTTTATTCCCTGTCCCGTAAAAGCAAATTGGGAATGGCCGTTGTGATGACAATTTAACGTGATGATATTTTTGCGTTTCCCTTCAGTCTAGTCAATGGAGCAGCACTTGGGCACGCTTGTACGTCCTCTGTTGAAATCCCTATCATATAAGTGGTTGCACTGAGGCAAGTGGTGTTACATCTTATCAGATTTGCTGAGAACTGCTGCCCCCGAAATACAGTTTGATTATGCATCCGTATGATAAGACATTCTGTCACCCTAGCAGGGTACGGTTTAGCCGTCAGAGCTGGGTGTGTTGAGGATATAGGTATTTGCGAACAAACATAACAATTAGTAACGTAATTCCATAGCCAATAAATGAACATATCTGTACCACATATTAGTATGGTATATATGAGGGTGTCCATCTGTCTCGTTCACATTATGAATAAACCTCTTCTGACGTTGCTTGCGTTGTTCTCTGGCTCGGTCCACAGTGAGCTGCAATTCTTGGGTCAACCACCAGGCCAGGAATCCGAGGAGCACGAAACACGCTAAGATCACAATGCAACCGGCTGCCCTACCAACAGTCCGGCAGCGGCGGCGCTGAGCACGCCGCTCCGGGATCTGCTGTAGTTCAGTCATGATTGCTAGGATACAGTGTTGTTAACCACCTCACCTAATAGTGCAAGGATCTCCCTGCTTCACTGGCATTGAGACAGTCTATTGCTAATTAAATAGACTCCCTTTGTAGCCAGACTTCCCCTTACACTGTGGAGGCCGCCAACACACGCTGTATCTTACAGTGATGTATCCACGTTGATCTCTCCGCTATCTTTACTGCAGTTGGTGTTGTTAACAGCACTTGGTATAGACCTTCCCAACGAGGACTGGACTCTGATGAACACCCAGTCTCCTGGCTAGACTACTGGAAGGCCGTCCTGTGGAAGATCAAAATTATTCGGCAGTAAATGTGTTTAAGTTATCTCTTTCTGTGTTAATGTCTTTTTCATAAAATTTGCTAATGTTTGTTCCTCATCTGCTGTTTTAGTATCCATGTCAAAATTGGTAGACGATATGGTCGTCCATAAAGTATCTCAAATGGTGTTAACCCTGATGGTGTTGGTGTTATTCTCATATACAATTTTACTAGGTCCAACATTCAATCCAGGTTCGTTTTGTCTCTTCTATACATTTCCTTAATCTTATTTTATTGTGCCCTTTGTCCTTTCCACTAATCCGGCACTGTGTGGATGATAAGCACAATGATTTTTGAGATTGACCTGTAGCGCTTCTCCTACGTATTGCACTATTGTATTAACAAAATGCGCTCCATTATCTGAATAGACTGTTTCTGGTATTCCAAATCGTGGAATGATGTCTTTGCACAATGCCTTAGCCACTGTAAGTGCATCTGCATGTTTTGTAGGGAACAATTCTACCCATTTTGAGAAGGCATCAATTATGACTAAACAAAATTCCTTCCCTTCATGTTTACTCAGCTGTATATAATCCATATGAATCACTTGAAAGGGATATTGTGGTGTTGGAAATTTGCCTCTTTGGGGTCTCAAATTGCCTTGTGAGTTGTGTTTTGCACATGTCATGCATGCTCTACAATGCTGTTTTGCATATGCATCGAACCCATAAAGACAAAAAATAGATTGCAATTGCGATATCATACCCCCTGATGAGACATGCGTCACGCCATGGCTCATAATAGCTGCCCATTTAAACATATTTTTTGGCAATATGGGTTTTCTTTTGTGGTCATATCCGGAGGGGTGTCATATAGGAGAAAAATAGAAAGAGCTGTTGCCGCCTTTGCGGTTTTGTCAGCAACGTCATTTCCTTTTGAAACACTGTCAGAGCCTTTGGTGTGAGCCGCACATTTGCATATAGCAATTTGGTTAGGCAATTTCACAGCGTACTGAAAGCGTACTGGCTGTCTGTATAAATTGATACAGCCGTACCTTTAAACAGATAGCAAGCTGCAGTTAAAGCAACTAATTCAGCTGCTTGTGCTGAAAATGAGGATGGCAATGAAGCAGAATCCAATACTTCTGAATTTGTGACAACAGCATATCCAGATTGTGTTTGTCCATAAGCGTTTTTAGTGGAAGAACCATCCACATACACAATTGTACTGTTTGGGATGGGTGTGTCCTGGAGGTCTGGGCGTGCTTTCGTACAGACCGTAGCTACATCAATACAATTGTGCGGCTCACCATCCTCAGGTAAGGGTATCAATGTGGATGGATTCAATGTTGTACAGCGCTCTACCGTAAGGTGTAGTTGTGATAATAGCAAGGACATACACGAAAGATGTCTTGCTGGGGACAAAAGGCTCATGTTTGTCTGCAACAGAAGTGCAGAAACTGCATGTGGAACTTTCAGTGTCAACTGATGGAATAGAACAACATTACTGCTACTTTGAACAGCCATAGAGGCTGCAACAACAGCCTGTACACATGGTGGTAAAGCACTTGCTACTGCATCCAATTTAGATGAATAGTAGGCAACTGGCCTCAATTTGGAGCCATACACTTGAACCAAAACACTAGTCATGAACTTATTCTTACAATCAGCTGTTTGAATGAATGGTTTACTATAATCTGGTAGTGCCAAAACTGTGGATGACACTAATGTTTGTTTTACTTTTACAAAAGCTTCCTCAGCATCTTTGTTCCATTCCAACACGGTTGACATTGAAATATCATCCTTGTACATCAAATCAGAAAGTGGACTAGTCAATTCTGCATAGCAGGGAATCCATGCCCTGCAGTAATTAGTCAGTCCAAAAAATGACATCATCTGCTTTTTGGTTTGTGGTTTTGGAGCGTGCAAAATTGCTTCCTTCCTGTCAGACAGGATCGTGCGCCCTGTGGCTGATAATTCATGTCCTAAATATTTTACTTTATCCCTACACAACTGAACTTTGTTTTTACTCACTTTGTGGCCATTATCAAATAAGAAACATAATAATGCTACTGTGTCAGTTATGCAGTTTTCTCGTGTGTCAGAGGCAATCAGAATGTCATCAACATACACTAATAGTTGGCTATCTGCCGGTGGAACGAAATTAGCTAAACATGCTGACATGACTTGAGAATAAATAGTTGGACTCTCTGCGTAACCCTGCGGTAATCTGGTGAATGTATATCGTTGTCCTGCTGTTCCTGCACGAGGATTTGGTACTTCTATCATAGGATAGGCACCTCCCTGGTCACTGTGTTCCACCATGGGAGGGGCTGTGGGCACTTTCGCTTGACTGCGTGTTTGTGGTTTTTCTGGTTTTTCACTTTTTACCTTAGGTTTTACTGCCAAATCATACTGTGGTGGCGGTACATCGTCATCCTCTGGTAGAGGAGATAAAGGTGTTGTTGTCACCGACGATCCAGCCGGCGGTGGTTGCTGAGGCTGTTCTGGTTCTCTGTGCTGAATTATCACATCTTCTTCTGCCTTACCTACAGCTTTCTTTTTCCTTGCTTTCTCTAATCGTCGCTTCTCTGCTCCCTTCTGTCTGTTCTCTGCTTCCTCCTCCCAAAATGCCACTAAATCTGCCCCTACTTTCTGCATCTTTTTCTCATCACCTTTATGTTGCTGTTCTAACTCCTTCTTCAGCTTCTGTATACTGATCAGGTTCAGTCGTCCGTCAAAGTCATGTTTATTAATCCAGGTCTCCAATTTTTTGTTGTTTTTGGATTTTTTGCTTCCATAAATTTCCAGTCGTCAGTTGATAAATTTCCCTTATTTATAGACGTCTTACCCCCCATTTTTATTATCCCTTGTTATAATTTGGACTTCAGACGGGGGCACACCTAGGGTGTTCTAAATCTGAAGTTTTCACACTTTCTTTGGACGTGACAATTAATTTGCCGTCGTGTGGTTGATTCCTTTCACCTCCCCGTAGGAAGCGGAATCACTTGCCTCTGCTTCCACACGCACGGTTGTCACTAACGTTGTCCAAAGTATTACACTTTCACACAGTTATTTACACTTACACAAAACACTATTTACACATAGAAACACTTTTAATAATCGTACGCGTATTCTTATGCCAGGGGAGCTCGCCCTCCCGTGAAATTTAACTAATGTCCTGCATTAGGGGACTCCGCCGTCCCTGCCAGATTTAACTGCTTTTTTACAGTGCACGTATTTCTACCCGGGATTTCCTTTACGTATTAAAACAGAGGAGTCCGTATCCTCCTTCGGAATTTAACTACGGGCGTCCCTCGCAACCGTAGAGGAGTCCGCCCTCCTTACAGAGTTTAACTGCTTTGCATTAACAGACGATTCTGTATCATCGCTTACGGAGTTTAACTGTTTTATGTGATCACTTTTATCCCCTACCGGTACGCGTATATAAACAGAGGAGTCCGCACCCTCCTTACAGAGTTTAACTGCTTTGCATTAACAGACGATTCTGTATCATCGCTTGCGGAATTTAACTGTTTATGTGATCTGATCACCACTCACTCGGTACTATTTACAAAGAAATTCTACTCACTGACTCGACTTCCTGTCTGTCTTCTTCGGGAAAATCTCGTCAACCAGACGATGCCAACGGTGGTCGACAATTGCAGACACGATCAATCGATCGGACCTTGGCCAAGGATTTACGTCTGGACTTGACGACCTCCGCTGGACACCTCCGGTATTGTTGAGATCCCGGACGTAGCCCCCAGTCAATGTTGGGTATTTTCTCCTCCAAACATTCTTAAAACCTTTGATAAGACAAACAGAGTCAAGAAACACCAGTGAGACAGAAAGTCAAATTTTACGCGCGGAGTGCGGCCAGGCTGTACACCAAAGCTACACTAAAGTCTGGCCTGCGCTTCGCTCTTTTTATTAGTGAATCCCTCATCACATAAACAAAAACTTGTCCTAAGGGTGGGGGGAATGACGCAAGACAAGTTTCTTCCCGTAACATAAACACACACGTCAATAAGTGCAGCTGTAAGCAAAACAGTTTCTTTCTTTTTCTCTTATCGTCGAAGGTCAGCACATCTCGTTTGCAGTTATCAGCTGTTCTGCATCTGCCTGGAACACTAAGCATCACATCACAATCAGAATAATAATAAGTACATCCAGCTTCTCATTCCCAGTTCAGATTGACCCCAGCATGCTAAAACAAGGTTGAATAACACATACATTTTCGGGTTTAAGTGCAAACAGCACAACACTGTTCTCATCAGAAAGAAAACAAAAGGTACAAATGTTTAACAGTGATAACATATATATATATATATATATATATATAAAATCCTTAACACTTGGCCCCACAAATCTTAGAAACATGGTGTCTAACCAGATCCTTACTCTGGATGGCATTACCCTGACCTGCAGTAATACTGTGAGAAATCTTGGAAACATTTTTGATCAGGATATGTCATTCAAAGCGCATATTAAACAAATATGTAGGACTGCTTTTTTGCATTTACGCAATATCTCTAAAATCAGAAAGGTCTTGTCTCAGAGTGATGCTGAAAAACTAATTCATGCATTTATTTCCTCTAGGCTGGACTATTGTAATTCATTATTATCAGGTTGTCCTAAAAGTTCCCTAAAAAGCCTTCAGTTAATTCAAAATGCTGCAGCTAGAGTACTGACGGGGACTAGAAGGAGAGAGCATATCTCACCCATATTGGCCTCTCTTCATTGGCTTCCTGTTAATTCTAGAATAGAATTTAAAATTCTTCTTCTTACTTATAAGGTTTTGAATAATCAGGTCCCATCTTATCTTAGGGACCTCGTAGTACCATATCACCCCAATAGAGCGCTTCGCTCTCAGACTGCAGGCTTACTTGTAGTTCCTAGGGTTTGTAAGAGTAGAATGGGAGGCAGAGCCTTCAGCTTTCAGGCTCCTCTCCTGTGGAACCAGCTCCCAATTCAGATCAGGGAGACAGACACCCTCTCTACTTTTAAGATTAGGCTTAAAACTTTCCTTTTTGCTAAAGCTTATAGTTAGGGCTGGATCAGGTGACCCTGAACCATCCCTTAGTTATGCTGCTATAGATGTAGACTGCTGGGGGGGTTCCCATGATGCACTGTTTCTTTCTCTTTTTGCTCTGTATGCACCACTCTGCATTTAATCATTAGTGATCAATCTCTGCTCCCCTCCACAGCATGTCTTTTTCCTGGTTCTCTCCCTCAGCCCCAACCAGTCCCAGCAGAAGACTGCCCCTCCCTGAGCCTGTTCTGCTGGAGGTTTCTTCCTGTTAAAAGGGAGTTTTTCCTTCCCACTGTAGCCAAGTGCTTGCTCACAGGGGGTCGTTTTGACCGTTGGGGTTTTACATAATTATTGTATGGCCTTGCCTTACAATATAAAGCGCCTTGGGGCAACTGTTTGTTGTGATTTGGCGCTATATAAAAAATTGATTGATTGATTGATTGATTGATTGATTGATTGATTGACTGGTTGGGCGAACTCCCATGAACCCTCGAGCACCTGATGGAGCGTGTAGACCTGGTCCAGTGTGCCGCAACCAGGACGAAAACCACACTGTTCCTCCTGAATCCGAGGTTCGACCATCGGTCGAATTCTCCTCTCCAGTACTCTGGAATAGACCTTACCGGGGAGGCTGAGGAGTGTGATCCCCCTATAGCTGGAACACACCCTCCGGTCCCCCTTCTTAAACAGAGGGACCACCACACCGGTCTGCCAATCCAGAGGCACTGTCCCCCATCGCTACGCGATGTTGCAGAGGCGTGTCAGCCAAGACAGTCCCACAACATCCAGAGACTTAAGGTACTCAGGAAGGATTTCATCCACCCCAGGAGCCTTGCCACCGGGGAGCTTTCTAACCACCTTGGTGACGTCGGCCTGGATAATGGATGAGTCCGCCCTTGAGTCCCCAGTCTCTGCTTCCTCTTCGGAAGACGTGATGATGGGACTGAGGAGATCCTCGAAGTATTCCTTCCACCGCCCAACAACATCCCCAGTCAGGGTCAACAGCTCCCCACCCGCACCGTAAACAGTGCTGACGATACGTTTGGGCCTGCCAGGTCTGACCGGCTTCCTCCTCTCCCAGTGGATCCAGGTCGACAGCTCTGCCCCTCTCTTCACTCGAGTGTCCAAGACACGTGGCCGAAGGTCAGATGATACGACTACAAAGTCGATCATCGACCTCCGGCTCAGGGTTTCCTGGTGCCATGTGCAATTATGGACACCCTTGTGCTCGAACATGGTGTTTGTGATGGACAAACTGTGACTAGCACAGAAGTCCAACAACTGAACACCACTCGGGTTCAGATCGGGAGGCCGTGCTTCCTGATCACCCCCCTCCAGGTCTCACTGTCACCACCCACCTGGGCGTTGAAATCCCCCAGGAGAACAATGGAGTCCCCGGTCGGAGCGCTATCTAGTACCCCTCCCAGGGACTCCAAGAAGGTGGGGTACTCTGCACTGCCGCTCGGCCCGTAGGCCGAGACAACGGTGAGAGATCTGTCCCCAACCCGAAGGCATAGGGACGCGACCCTCTCGTTCACTGGAGTAAACTCCAACACATGGCGACTGAGCTGGGGAGCAATAAGCAATGCGACCTCAGCTCTCCACCTCTCCCCGTGGGCAATGCCGCGGGGGGAGGCGGAGAGCTGTGTCGAGATGTGTCAAGATGTCATTGCCTAAATACTTGTTTTTTTTATTCCACAGGGACAGATGAAATGACATATAATTTTATTACATTCTGGTCTGAAAATGACCATCTTTTCACTGGGCACAGGAATGCTTCAACTCAAGGCTATGAGTAAGTTTACAGCTGTAAACAATATAAACAAGTTTAAGTAAGTAAAAACAAACAAACAAACAAAAAACAGTATAATTGTTTATTTAATGACTCTTGCAGCGAAATCCTAAAAATTATGGACCTGGAGGGAAAGGTAACTCCTCAGCAATGCAAGAAAAAATGGGAAAACCTTAACAAAAAGTATAAGGTCATTTGCTTGCCAAAATGCCTTTGCATCTGTGATATTAAAAAAATGTAAATTTAATTCTATGTTATATATAAATGTCGCAGAAATGACGTAGTGGCACAGGTATATGACGTAACCCACGCTGTCCCAATCCTGCAATTTTTGGACACGTGTGACCTGCACACTCGAACCCTAATGCACACTTCTTCTGTGTGTACACTTCACACAGGGGCGTAGGGTGTAGTGTGGGTATTGGGACAGGGCCAAAGTGTGCACTGTGCGAGCCCATCGAATCCTCTCACGGCAGGTGTCAGCCAAATTCCAAGTGACACGCACAAACATCTAACACCGCTCGTTTGGCACTTAAAAAAAATGTGTGGCCATTCATACTATCATCACGAAAACAGTCTGCAGACAATTACTGTCGAGGTGGATGTGAAATTTGTCTACGTTCCTCATGAGTGTAGCTTTGCAAGCACACATACTGACACGCTGGTGTGTGCACTAAACTGACAGAAGGTGTGGCCGCCGACAGAAACAGCTGTGGGGAGCTGTGGATCTGGACATCCCAGCTGGACAACATGTACTGTGTTTGGATGGACATGAAGTAATAATTGCCCACTGTGATGCGCGTGTGTCTGCTTGCTGTCCTTGACGTTGATAACGAGTCGTTCTACGCAAAAATAAATGCAAATATGAAGTCTGCCTTGTTGGATAATTATGAATTTGATGGTTATGGACAAAATAATATTTAATAAAAAAAGGTCAACTAATTATCATGAAGCGCTCTGAAGACAAATATACAGGTCAGGAAAATATTTATATGATAGATATTTCAGAGCTGCAATTTGAAAAACAAAGGTGCACTTGGAGCACAAGGTTTCAAAAAAGAAACTATTCAAACAAATTTTTTCTGCAAAAGAAAAATTTTGTTTATGTAAGTTTCAAAGGCGCTTCCCCATACAACATTGCAATAAACCAAATAAGGATAAACTAAACTGTAATATAATGTTAAAAGACATTTGTAATGTACATATCTTATTTTGCTTATGATTCCTATTGACTTCTCTGAGTAGTGCTCGTCCCTGAATGGTCACAGGTGCCACTAAACCTAGAGGATCAAAGAGACTATTGACTGTGGATAACACTCCACGACGGGTGAATGGCTTGTCATTTGCTGCAACTCTGAATGTAAAACATCTGAATCTATGTCCCAGCACAGACCAAGGCTCCTTTGAGCAGGCAGAGCTTCAACGACAAGACCTATATCTTTCAGACCAGCAGCGCGGTCTTCAGGTGAGAAAGCTTGCATGACAGTGACACTGTTTGAGGCAATTTTATGCAGCTTAAGATTTGATTCTGCGAGGGATGCTTGAGTGCGTTTGAGCAGATTGATGACTTCAGCTTCATTTGGGAGGGAGACAAGCCCGTCATCCACATAAAAGTGTCTTTCAACAAAGTGGAGTGAGTCTGAGCCATATTTATGTGCACCTTCTTGTGCGGCTTTTCTGAGACCATATATAGCCACTGCAGGGGAGGGGCTATTTCCAAAAACATGCACTTGCATTCGGAATTCAGATACTTCCTTTGTCAGGTCGTTGTCCTTGTGCCACAGGAAACGTAGATAGTCTCTGTGGTCTTCTCTCACTAAAAAGCCATAGAACATCTGCTGTATGTCTGCCATCACTGCAGTGGGTTATTTTCTGAACCTAAGCAGTACTCCAAGGAGAGAGTTGTTTAAGTCAGGGCCTGAGAGCAGCACACTGTTCAGGGAAACACCACATTCTTGTGCACTCGAGCAAATACTACTCTAATTTGGCCAGGCTTTTGGGGGTGGTACACCCCGGAAATTGGCAAGTACCAGCACTCTACATTTTTTGGAGCGGTGCTGCTTCTTCTGCAGGTCCTTTTTCAAAGAGTTTTTCATAAATGCAATAAACTGCTCTTGCATTTCAGGGTTTTTCTTCAGTGTGCGTTGCAGGGAGTGTAGTTGAGAAAGAACCTGAGCCCGGTTATTGGGGAGACGTGGCCTAGGTGACCTGAATGGAAGGGGCGCAATCCAGCTGTTATTCTCATCTCTGTGGAACTCTCTCGTCATCAAAAGACAAAGCAAGAAGGTTATCCTCTTCAGTTCTCACAAACACATCTGACCCAAGCCCATCCTCAGTTGGCACCAAAGGAGCAGAGGGGCTGGACAAATGAGGGGAGAAACCAGACCTTTGCTCCCCGCCGCACCTTGCCTTTTCCTTAATACAGATATGCTTTGGGCACGGTGTCAGAAAAGATGGGCGTCCATTTTGCAGGACATTAGTCTTGAAGACAGCTACAGTGGGCTTATGAGCACTGTTGAGGCAGACTTCTCCCACTATCACCCAGCCTAAGTCCAAGCGCTGGGCAAAAGGTGCATTGTCAGGCCCATTGATTTGCTGTTGCACCTTGTGAACACGTATGATGTCTCTCCCCAGTAACAGAAGGATTTGTGCCTCAGGATCAAGCTGCGGGATGTGAGGAGCCACAGACCTTAGGTGAGTGTGGGAAAGAGCAACATCGGGTGAAGGGATTTCTGCTCTGTTAGTCATGATCTTGTTACATTCAATAAGTGGAGGTAAGTCTAAGCACACGCTGCCATTCAATGCTTCTATCTGGAAATCAGACGTTTTTCTGCCAGCCATTTCGGTGGTGCGAGCACAGGTCCTCATTAGGTAAGTGGAATGACCACTGTGGATGCCAAACAGCTGGAAAAACTCAGTTCGGGCCAGTGAGCAATTGCTTTGGTCGTCAAGTATTGCATACATCTTGACTGAGCGTTCTCGTTGCCCTTGTGGGAAAACTCGTACCAAGCATATCTTTGCACAAGATTGTGCTGGGAGGCCTTCACCACAGACCTCAATGCATCTTGAAGTTACCTCTGGTGGGACGTTATCATGCTGTTGTGTGTCTGGTTCCAAAACTGGAGACATTGCTGGTGAAAGTCTGGGTGCATCATGGTGCAACGGCGATCACTTTCACACTCATTGCATTTAAGCTGCACTGAACATTCTCTGGCGACATGGGTGCAGAGCAGCATCTGAAACATCGTCTGTGTTCTCCCAAGAGCTGTTTGCGTTCCATCAGAGGCTTCATTTTAAAAGTTCTACATCTATCCAGGGGATGGGGTTTGTTGTGGACAGTACTTAGCTGGGTCACTGCGGTTTTTCTTATCTATCTCTTTTCTGTTCATGGGGCTTGCATTAGCTGTTGTGTGCACCTCAGTTTTATGAACAGAGATGGATGTCTTTGGACTATCATACTTTGTTATGGGCCTTTCGTTGAGATAATGAGTACGGTTGCTGCTCCAAAGGATGAAGCTGGGGTCGTTTCTGGCCTTTGCCCGACTGCAGCCAAAATCAGCGAAAAAGGAGAATGGTGGAAAGCAAACTCTGTGTTGTTCCTTGTAACTTGAACCAACAGAAAGCCATTTGTCTTGTAGGTTTAGTGGCAACTTTTCGACAATGGGGTTGATGCCTCTGGGTGTGTCCAGGTAACTCAGACCAGGCAAGTAACCATTGTTGTGTGGGCCGCTGAAGAGGAGGTACTGCTGGCCCACCACCACCAGAGGGCGCCCTGCCTGGAGTGCGGGCTCCAGGCACCAGAGGGCGCTGCCGCATCATGGGAGTAGCCTGGGTGACAGCTGTCACCCATCACCAGACACAGCTGTTCTACTCAGCACCGAGGTATATCAGGAGGACGGCGTCTCCACCTCAGTGCCGAGATATCGCCTTAAGACTGAGGTAACGTTCTCTGCCTTCCTATTCTGAATAACCAGCTAAGATTTGTAAACCGTTTCAGGACTGTTGACTACTAACAGCTAAATTGCTTGGATAAGTACTCACCTTCCTGCTGTATATTGTCAAGAGGTGGAGGCGGCTTCTCCCCTCTCCGTTGCTGGGTGCTGTCGCATCCACATCTGTGTGTTGTTGCTCTCTCCTGCCAGCAGTACCGGATCCGACGAGCGGAGGCAGTGGCCACCTGGGAATTCGGGACTTGGCGGTTCCAGTATTTCCGGGGTTCGGTGGCAGAGGAGATCTGGGTGGTTCCGGTTCGACTGAGACGGACGTCTCCTACCTTCGAGCCTGCCCACACGACACCAGTGGAATTCGGTGTAAACCCAAATTGTCAATTGTTGTATAGGTTGTGCATTTTCACAACAGTAAAACTTGTTATTTACTTTCTCCATTGTCCGTTCATTGCGCCCCCTGTTGTGGGTCCGTGTTCCTACACTTTCACAACAACCATCCTCTTTAGCTGATTGTAGCTCTCTGAGCAGGTCACTAAGCTCTCTTAGTTTGCTGTTTTCCTTTGAAGTGAGACGAGGGAAGCTGTTGAGCCGCTTAAACAGAGCACTTTCTATCACTTCAGGTGTGGCATAGCACTCCTGGAGTCTTGACCACGACAGCCGAAGTGCAGCTTGAGGATTAGTGATATGAACAGCTCAAATCCTCTTTACGTGTTCAGCTGATTCTTTTCCAAGCCATTTTACCGGCAGGTCTAACTCTTCACTGGCTGTTAGCTCTAAGCCCTGAGTAACGTTGAAAAAGGAGGCCTGCCATGCTCTGAAACTTTCAGGCTGATCATCAAATTTAGTGAGCCCAGTGGTGACAAGCTCTTTATGGGCCAGATACTTTGCAAAGTCTATCATGTAGGGGCTGGAGTAACAGGTGAGTGATCTGGGTAGCTGCCGTGTATGGATGATGAGGAGCCCTGATCCTGATGGGCTTCATATGGGAAGCGAAGATGTGAGCTGCGCTGCTGGGGTTCATGTCTTTGGTATTCTGGGGTTAATAAGTACTCACTTTGCATTGTGTGCCTTGGCAGTGAGGACAAAACGTCATGGTGTGCATGGCTCAGTTCAGGTGCTTTCTGTCATGTTGCTGGTGGTGAATCTTTGACAGAGGGAAGGGCTGGTGGATCTGGAGAGAGTGCACTGGTGTTCAAGCTGACCTGAGCTTGGTTAAATATGCCTCTATTCGACTTCTTGTAGTTTTGAGGAGATGCTGCTCCTTGTGCTGCACGTCCTCACACTCTTTCCCTGCTGCAGCCTCTAATACTTCTGCTTCTGCAACAGCAGCAGCAGCTGCTTTCTCCAGTTCAAACGCTTCTAAGTCTGCTTGCAGAGTGGCCTTTTCCAAATCTAACTTGGCTCTCTGTTTTTTCAGTTCCAGCTCCTTTTGTGCAAATGTGACCCTGGCACGTGCAGCTTCAGCTGTGGCTCTGGCTCTTGCAGCCGCACTGACAGTTGAACACCTGGAGGAGGATGAGTGCTTTGAACTGGACACTGATGGGGTCTTTTCTTTTTTTCCTTTGTTTCGTCTTCCATAGTTGCAGCGGATGAATCCATCTAATGGTATAACTTTTCACTGTACTGCTCTCTCTATGTGTTGTACTGCTGCAGTATTAACATAGATTAAACAGCCAGCCAAACTCCTTTGAGAGCCAGGAAAATGAGCAGCCTCGCTCCTTTAATGTCTCTCTGCAGACAATCACTGACAGTCAAACAGAGTGAAACTATAAAAAAGGAGAGAAAATACAAACTCTTAGTTATGCAAGTAAACATCAATCATGCAAAATGTCATTAAGAATGTACTGGATAAATAGCACAGAAGCTAACCCGTATCAAGTATGCAGGTGAACGTGGCTACAGCTAGCACATATAATTAGCATAAACACGTTGTTCGTGTTAGCGCGCATGCTAAATGTTAGCGCTTATGCTAAATGTTAGCGCTCATGCTAAACATCAGCGCACCAGCATACATTCAATCTTACTTACTACTTCTTCTTCTTCTTCTTCGTGTGTAATGGCGGTTGGCAACCAGCTTCAATGGAGCATTACTGCCACCAACAGGACTGCAGCGAAGGCCAGGAGTCTAACAGCCCCAAAACCAAAAAAAAAAAAAACCTCAACTTATATCCTGTGTAGTAATCCGGTATTCCTCAGATAGTCACAAAAGTATTTGAAGCAGTTCCCACCAGACCCTAGCTGAAGCATGTCCTGTAAACTGACGACAACTTGTCTCCCCAGCAGCCGACTGGACAGTAGTCGCCGATGCTGCTGGTACTTCGGACACCATAGAAGAACATGTTCTATGGTCTCCTGAGTGTCACCACAGTTGCAGGTTCCATCAACATGTTTACCAATCTTAAACAGTGAGCTATTCAGTCCTGTGTGACCAAACCTCAGTCTCGAAAACACATCCTCCTCCCTTTTGTTCCTGAACGTGCACCTGCCCCTGCCAACAGTATGCTGAACACCATAAAAGTGGTGCCCTGTGTGCCCTGCATCCCATAGATGCTGCCACTTGCTGATGGCTTTAGCTTTGATCAAACTCTTCAGTTCAGCTCTACTGTGGCTGATGTCAAGATCTATAGTGGACATCCCTGCTGCCTGTTTAGCAAATTTATCAGCCAGCTCATCTCATATGAGCAGGAACCCACACAAATGCTGCGAGAGCTCCCGAGTTTGTGAGAATATTCGCCGAGGAAACTATGCCATATACAAGGTCCTGTCGAGTGTCAGAATGTATGTTTTTAATGCTGAGTAATGCCGCACTGGAGTCAGATGGTATTACTGCATTCTTCACGGTATGAGCAGTCACCCAGCGCAGTGCCAGCCATATCGCCAGTAATTCTGCTGTGTAAACAGCAAGGGCGTCTGTGATCCATTTCGCTACCATAACAGATAACTGAGGAATGACACAGGCTACTCCAGCCCTCCCATCTGTGCGTTTTGAAGCATCAATGTAGATTACAGTAGTCTCACCCTACCTTTCACTCAGAAAGCACATGACCCTACCGTTATCCACCACACCCTCACGCCATTCCTCCAGCAGCCCCAAGTCAACTGTCGGATCTGTAAACAACCACGGTGAAGACACTGAGAAGACTACAGTAGGTGAGACCTTAACTGTGGCCAGGTACATATCCTCCACTTTCCGCTTGATCAACCATCCAAGGCTTCTGACAGCAGCAGTCCCCTCTCCTGACAGGGTGCCAACACTGACGGGTCATATGGCTAGCATCATGTCCCCTTAAGGTTGCCCAATACACCAGAGCCAGTTGATCTCTCCGAAGGTGTAACGGCATCTCACCCATCTCAACCTGGAGGGCTGCAACGGGAGTAGTTTTCCTGGCTCCACAGCATAGACGAAGGGCTTGATTCTGAACTACATCCAGCCATTTCAGTGTAGTCATAGAAGCTGACCCATTCACCATGCAGCCATAGTCCAACACTGACCTTATAAGACCAGTATAAATGGCCTTCAGGGCCGACCTGCTGGCCCCCCAGTCCACACCACACAAACACCTCATCACATTCAACACCTTCTTACACTTAGCATCAATCTTACTTCCGTAGTGTCACTTCCTGTGTCAAAATAAAGGCGCAATAATGAAGATACAAAATAAATGCTGTAAAATATATTACAAACAACAGGTGATCTAAACCTACCAAAACAACTACTCTAATCAATAAGCAACTTTAATACTGAGGGCAGAACATTGTTTATATTTATTTTCTGCCTCTTTAGTTGTCAGTCTTATGAATTCTCTGTATAGTGCATTTTCTTCTTGCAGTAGTTTTGTAATCCTTTTGTGATCCATGGACAGTTGCCATACTTCAATTTTCTTGTGTATTCTTTAACTGGACTGCTTTTGTCATAAAATTGCTTAAATACATTCAGAAATATTTCATATGCATTGTCTCCATTGTTTTCTTGGTGTACTGCTTCCCAGGTTTGCCAATAAGTCATTCCCAAATGTGTTTATTGATTGATTTGATTGATTCCCCTGATCTGATCCTTTGATGTAATGTTCTGGTTGAATTGTTTGTCACTGTAGTAGGTGCAATTCTTGTTAATGCTGCAGAAAAAAATTATTATCTGGGTCAATATTCTGTTCCAAATCTTGTGCATTGTGTTCAGTGAATTCAAAGGTTCTCAGTTCCAGATGATGATGATCATTTATCCTCTCAGTTAAGTGCTTAACATTGTTCCCAGAAAAAGATGAATGAGATCTGTCGGTGTGTGTCGTGGTTGTATGTGAACGGTTGTTACCTAATCATCCAGTTCATGTTGATCACTGGTATTTTTCAAGCTCCTCTATCCTCCAGTAATATGCTACTCTCGCTGTTTCTTCTTTTGGCTACTCTAGTTAGGGTTCGCCACAGCAGATCAATCGTTTCCATTTCACCCTGTCCTCTGCATCTTCCTCTGTTGCACTAGTCACCTTCATGTCTTTTCTCAGCACATCCATAAACCTCCTTGTTGGCCTCTTTCTTCTCCTCCTGCCTGGTGGCTCCATCCTCAGCATCCTTCTCCCTATATACCCTGGGCCCCTCCTCTGCACATCCAAACCATACTACCTATGTTCATTTCTAATCCTGTCCATCCTTGTCACTCCCAAACAAGTCACAACATCTTCAGCTCTGCATCCTGTGTTTTTGTTAGTTCTACCTCCTCTAAGCTGTACAGCATAGCTGGTCTCACTACTGTCTTGTAGACTTTCTCCTTCACGCTTGCAGAAATTCTTCAGTCACAAATCACTCTTGCGACATTTGGTCAAAGTGGTTTTTGAGCTCTACAGACTCTGTAAAATAACGGTTGCGATCCCAATGAGTACTATTTCTTGTGAACAGAGTTTTTCTACATTCAAGCTTGTGAAAACATGCCTCAGATCCACCATGAATGACAAGAGATTAAGCAATCTGGGTGTACTGAGCATCGAGTCTAGGAGGTCAATGGCATTGAGTCTTGACTCATTTGTTGATGGGTTTGCCAGAAGTCACCAAAACCGCAGAATACAGTTGCTGTAATAGTAGGGCAGCCAATGTATTTATATAATTTTGGACTGAGAAACTGAACTGATAATGAAAATAACTGTTAGGTTGCCACTAACAGTTATTTTCATTATCAATTCATCTGTTGATCTCAAGTCAGTACAGTCTGTAAAATGTTATATTTTTATATTTGTGTCTCAAATGTGATTTTGAACCATTCACTTTGTTTACAATGGTTAAACATTAGCTTTATGAAAATAAAAATAAATAAAATTTCAAATCTTTGTCTTTTTTTGCCCTGGGTTGAATGTGCCCCTCTGACAAAACCCCTGGCCCCAGCCAGGCCCCCTAAGTAAAATTGGTCTAGAACCACCACTGATCTACTTTCACCACTTCTACTCTTTGTAACTGGGCTCCCTCTCATTCGCATGCATATATTGAGTCTTGCTCCTACTGACTTTCATTCTCCTGTTCTCCAGAGCATATCTCCAGATTTCCAGGCTAGACTCAACCTGCTCTTTACTCTCACTACAAATCACAATGTCATCTGCAAACATCTCGCCCATCACCATTGTGAACAAGAAAGGACTCAGAGTGTTATCCCACTTTCACCTTGAATGAATCTGTAATTCCAACTGTGCATCTCACTTTTTCACACTATCTCTGTCCATGTCCTGCACTACCCTCACATACTTCTCTGCCACTCCAGACTTCCTCATACAATACTACAACTCTGCTCTTGGCAACCTGTCATAAGCTTTCTCTAAATCCACAAACACACAATGGAGTAACTCCTTCTGGCCTTCTCTATACTTCTCCATCAGCACTCTCACAGCAAGCACTGCGTCAGTAGTTATCTTTCTCGGCATGAAACCATATTGCTGCTCACAGATCTTAACCTATTTTCTGAGCTTAGCTTCTACTGCTCTTTCCCATAACTTCATATTGTGGCTGGTCAACTTTATGCCTCTGTAATTACTGTAGCTCTGCATGTAACCCTTGTTCTTAAAAATAGGCTCCAGCACACTTCGTCTCCACTCCTCAGGCATCCTTTCACTTTCCAAGATTTTATTCAGCAATCTGGTTTGAATCTACACTGCCATCTCTCCTTAACATTTCCATGCCTCCACTGAAATGTCATCTGGACCAACTGCCTTTCCATTCTTCATCCTCTTCATAGCTCACACACTTCATCCTTACTAATTGCATGCACTTCTTGATTTTCTTGATTTACTCTCTTCACATCATTCAGCCTTTTCGCTCTCATTTTCTTCATTCATCAGCTCCTCAATATATTGCCTCCATCTTCTAACACACTCTCCTCACTTGTCAGTACTTTACCATTTGTAGCCTTTAACCACCCTAACCTGCTGCAGATCCTTTCCAGCTTGATCCCTTTGTCTGACCAATCAGTACAAGTCCTTTTCTCCTTCCTTCCTGTTCAAGTTTTGTACAGCTCACTATATGCCTCTTCCTTAGATTTTTCCAATTCTCTGTTTGCCTTACAGCGCCTCTCCTCCTTGTTTATTTTCAGATATGGAGCTGTCCCAAAGCTGACCTATAATGAGCTACAGGGTTCAATAAAGAATTACATGGGGGTCAAAATTGAAAAATGCTCCAATCATGTTGAAAATATACCATATTATTTGTCTGATCATAATGATTCCAAAAAAGATATAGTTTAGACTGTCTATGACTGAATTCCATGGGGTTATGGGGTAAAAACAGCAAAAATAGTGACAAAGATCAGTTTCTGTTTGTACAGTTAATAGCATTTTAAAAAGGAATCTGTCATGCTTATGGCCCAGTCACACGGCACACGATGATTCCTGAACGAAGGGAAAAAGTAAAAAAAAAAAAAAGTCACAATTCGTTGAGAAAAGGTGGACAAAAGAGCTTTATCATCGAACAGTCTGCGAAGCAAGAGCGCAAAAGGGACGAAAGAGGAACTTAAAAAAAACTGAAGCTAACGATCTCAAAGCTTTAAATGAAATGCACCTGGAGCCACAGCTGGAGCAGTGTGTGTCTGCATCTCTGCGTTCCAGGACTCGGCATTGGGATGGAGCTCATAGCACCTGAGTCCTGGAGAAACTGCTAACAGAAGCTGTGGAGATCTGTGTGCACGTCGGTGGACCACCTGCTCTGGTTCCTCGTCCAGAACAAAAGAGGGATCATCTCCATCATCATCAGAATTCTCACTGTCTGACGACACGCTGCGTGCTCCATCTTGCTCCAATTTAAAAAAAAAAAAAAGCCTCTTGTGTGCCATGGTCACTGCCAGTGTTGCCACAGTTACTTTGAAAAAGTAACTTAGTTACTTTACTGATTACTCAATTGTAAAAGTAACTTAGTTACTTTACTGATTACTCAATTGTAAAAGTAACTAAGTTAGATTACTAGTTACTTTTTTAGTTACTTTTCCCAGCTGCCGACAACAACCCTCTGCCACCTCAACATGACAATGATACCTGTTTTGCCAAAACTCACTTTATAGTCACCCTTTCTTGACTTCAATGAAAATAAATACTTGTTTTATAAAAAGTAAAATAAAGACGTCTTTCTTGACCTCATATTTAACTGTTGACAGCACTGTAACAGTAAAACTTGCAATTTCGAGCCTACATTGTTTATAAAGGTAACTATTAAATTCTAACATTTTTCTAACATTTAAATTCTCTCTAAACATTTTACTTGTCGAAATTATTATTATTTTAAGCAATATTAGTTGTAGTAAAAAACGGCTTCAAAATTGCACCTCTAATCTAGGGGTGTTGTGGGGGAGGGGGCACATCCTTGCCCCACGCCCCCATTCCATCTAGATTCGCCCCTGCTTTGGCGTTTGAGCACAAAGAATGGATAACATTTATTTATGCAGAAAACATGACCAGATTTACAGGTAAGAAAGTTTTATTGCGTTTTCACATCATGTGGTCCTCAGAAAGAGAGTTTAGGTGCATTTGAGTGGAAAATAGTGTTAGTTGTTGACGTGTCGCGGAGGATCAGCTGTTTTTAACGAGACGATACAGAGCGGCTCAGCTCAGAATTCTAAATAAAGGAGGAAAAAAGTATAAAAATGTCTTTGTAAAGTTCAGTGCAGGTGTGCTGATCACCGCACTTTAAGAGGTGAGGACGAGTGGAGCAGCTGCAAAAAACCGCGGATGAAAAACTCACAGCTCACTTAAAGTGGGCAGTTCAGTCGAACCCCGACCTCCTGCCCACAAACCAAGTTTAATGCTGCTATCGACCCACAATGAAAAATAATAGTAACGCACAGTGACATGGAGAAGTAACTTTAATGTGATTACTGATTTGGAAAGATTAACGCGTTAGATTACTCGTTACTAAAAAAAGTGGTCAGATCAGAGTAACGCGTTACCGGCATCACTGGTCACTGCTCTATCACTATATTATGTTCTAAGCCATATATATTGATTTATAACAGAAAACTGTGAAAATGGGGAATAAATATAAGTGTAAAGATCATTGAATATATCAGAGCAGTAAATTAATCAGTGCATGTGAACGCACATTGACGCACACATGCGGTTATTTCAACCAGCTGCAGCTGATCCACAACGTGAATTATTCCTTCCACAACAGCTCTTTATATAATCATCTGAATCATCTACCTGTTTCCACATGTACATAAGGGCTGGATTGTCATTCCTACACTCATATTGTTCCAGCAAAGCCGCCCAGACCTCCCAATCCACACACACCTCCCCCAGCTCCTCCAGGGGAACCCCAAGGCGAAGACAGCCGAGAGACGTAGTCCCTCCAGCGTGTCTTGGGTCTTCCCCGGGGCCTCCTCCCGATGGGACGTGCCCTGAACGCCTCTCCAGTGAGGCGTCCAGGGGGCATCCGGAAAAGATGCCCGAGCCACGTCAACTGGCTCCTTTCGACATGGAGGAGTAGCGGCTCGACTCCGAGCTCCTCCCGAGTGACCGAGCTCCTCACCCTATATCTAAGGGAGCGCCCAGCCACCCTGTGGAGGAAACACATCTCGGCCGCTTGTACTCGCGATCTCGTTCTTTCGGTCATGAGCCAAATCTCATGACCATAGGTGAGGATCAGAACATAGATTGATCAGTAAATTGAGAGCTTTACCCCCCTACTCAGCTCTCTCCTCACCATGGCGGTCCGATACAGTGACCGCATCACTGCAGATGCTGCACTGATCCATCTGTCGATCTCACGCTCCATCCGGCCCTCACTTGTGAACAAGACGCCGAGATACTTAAACTCCTCCACTTGAGGCAATGACACTCCACCAACCTGAAGAGGGCAAAGCACCTTTTTCCGGTCGAGAACCATGGCCTCGGATTTGGAGGTGCTGATTTTCATCCCGGACGCTTCACACTTGGCTGCAGACCACCCCAGTGCATGCTGAAGGTCCTGATTTGAAGAAGCCAACAGAACAACATCGTCCGTTATATTTAATAAAAAAATAATAAGTGCACACAGCAGCTGCTAATGCTGCATTCACGTACCGTCAGAAATTACACAACTTTTTTGGTGTTTCAAATTCAACCTTTGCTTGTGGCAAAATAATTATTTATATCCACATAAAAGATTAATTCTGGTCTATATAATGTGCCTGAGCCCATTGAAGCTGACCCCCCACACAGATAAAAAAAAAATCCAAGCCAGCAGGCTGAGTTTGCCCTGTAATTTCCAATGGTACATGAAGCAGCAGCAGCCGCAGCGCTCACAAACCGGGTTCTGCACTGTGTGAAAACATTCAGCTGTTCCAACGAAGTCAAATTAAACAATAACGTTACAAAAACTAAACAAATTATTAAAAAACATCAAGAACGACAGCAAAATGAAACACAGACGAATTGAGGTTTTTGTTGCCCTTCATTCAAATTTTTCAACAGTTTAAAAATCCTGACAAGGTGCCAGCTGCAGGAACGAAGCTGCGCGAAGGTTAAAAGATGCCAATGAAAGTCAACGAAAGTCCAGATTTCTTGTTTCGTCAGGGCTTCGTTGCCCTTCATTAAGTGACTGGGCCATTAGTTATCATGTTACGGGGTAACAAATATCATGCGCCATAGAATCCAATTAACATCGACCTTGTTTGACCTTTAATTTGGAGACCAAGCATTCAACACAGTCAAAACTATTCCATTTATTAATCTTTTTATTTCAACCAATAATTTGCATCACTTTTTACCAAAATTGGAGCAATGCTAACATTTGAGCCCCTTCCACCAACTTAGTCTCCAATTTCTTTTAGCTTGTATCGCCAATGAATGTAGTCCACCTGGGTGCCCATTCCTCCACTCTTCTACCTGCGAAATATAGTGAAGATTCATCCCATCCTGTCTGTGGCTGATGCTGAGACCCTGATTCATGTGTTTGTCTCTTCGAGATTGGACTCCTGCAATATTCTATTTTCTGGTTTTCACAGTCCAGCATTAGGGCTCTCCGATTGGTTCAAAATGCTGCTGCCAGAGTTTTGACATGAAGCAGAAAGTTTGACCACATTACACCCATTTTGGCATCTCTTCACTGTCTTCCTGTCCCAGTGAGATCAGATTTGAAGGTTCTGCTACTAGCCTAGAAAACTGTTCATGGACTGGCACATCCCTAACTAGCTGACCTAATTAAACCCTACATACTGGCCCGGGCTTTGCGTTCTCAAGGTGCAGGACTACTTAGTGTCCCTAGGGGGAATAAAACATCTGTGGGTCACAGAGCTTTCTCTTATCATGCCTCTGTTCTGTGGAATGATCTCCCTGCATCAATAAAACAGTCAGATTCTGTAGAGACTTTCAAGTCCAGACGCACTTATTTTCCCTTTCGTATGGCTAGCATACTGGCATAGTATGTTTCTATGCTTTTTACTCTTTTAATTTATTTTACTAGGAAACGGAGCAGGCCGCAGCCTCAACTTGATCTAAATTCTGCGTCTTTTAGAAGCTTAGTGCCAGCGATCACCTTAGTATTTCTTCTGTTTTTCTTGTTGCTTAATGCTGACAAAGTACACTGTATTTGCCTTTCTGATGCTTGATTCTGCTTTTTTTCTTTTCTCTCTGTTTAAGGTGTGGTTCCATCCAGAGATGGGTGTGGTATCTGTTCCAGAAACCGTCCTGTGCACCGGCAACATTTCCTGTATGTTCGTTTTGTGAATTGTTCTGTAATTTATGTCTATAGCATGGTCCAAGCAGTGGGTCACCCCTTTGAGTCTGGTCTGCTTGAGGTTTCTTCCTCACAGGGCGTTTTTCCTTATCACTGTCACCTGTGTGCTTGCTCTGGGGGTTGGTAAGGTTAGACCTTACTTGTGTGAAGCACATTGAGGCAACTTTGTTGTGATTTGGTGCTATATAAGTGAAATAAATTAAATCAAAAAAATTATGTCAGCCTGTGCTCCTCTCTTTTCCTAAAGTAGGTATTCACCATAGCCAATTCCATCCTTTTTACAAAATCAAGTACCATCTGCCCTTCCACATTCCTGTCCTTGATACTATATCTATCAATTACTTCTTCATCAACTCTGTTCCCTTTGCCAACATGCCCAATGAAGTCCTATCTCCTATCATCACTCTTTCATGCTTGGGCACACTCTCCACCACCTCATCTAACTCACTCCAGAAATCTTCTTTCTCCCTCATCTCACAACCTACCTGTGGGGCATATGCAATGATGATATTCATTATCACCCCTTGAATTTCCAACTTCACACTCATCACCCTGCCAGACACTTGCCTAACCTCCAACACACTCTGAACATACTCTTCCTTCAAAATGACCCCAACACCATTTCTCTTCCTGTCCACACCATGAAACAATAACATGAACCCAGCACCTATGCTCCTGGCCTTACATCACTTACACTGGGTCTCTTGCACATACAATATGTCTACTAGTTTGAGAGAGACCATCAAGACACTGATACTAACTCTGTTGTGTTATACAACCCCTGCCAAAAATTATGGACTCACCGGCCTCGGAGGATGTTCATTCAGTTGTTTAATTTTGTAGAAAAAAAGCAGATCACAGACATGACACAAAACTAAAGTCATTTCAAATGGCAACTTTCTGGCTTTAAGAAGCACTATAAGAAATCAGGAAAAAAAATTGTGGCAGTCAGTAACGGTTACTTTTTTAGACCAAGCAGAGGGAAAAAATATGGAATCACTCAATTCTGAGGAAAAAATTATGGAATCATGAAAAACGAACGCTCCAACACATCACTAGTATTTTGTTGCACCACCTCTGGCTTTTATAACAGCTTGCAGTCTCTGAGGCATGGACTTAATGAGTGACAAACAGTACTCTTCATCAATCTGGCTCCAACTTTTTCTGATTGCTGGTGCCAGATCAGCTTTGCAGGTTGGAGCCTTGTCATGGACCATTTTCTTCAACTTCCACCAAAGATTTTCAATTGGATTAAGATTCGGATTATTTGCAGGCCATGACATTGACCCTATGTGTCTTTTTGCAAGGAATGTTTTCACAGTTTTTGCTCTATGGCAAGATGCATTATCATCTTGAAAAATGATTTCATCATCTCCAAACATCCTTTCAATTGATGGGATAAGAAAAGTGTCCAAAATATCAACGTAAACTTGTGCATTTATTGATGATGTAATGACATCCATCTCCCCAGTGCCTTTACCTGACATGCAGCCCCATATCATCAATGACTGTGGAAATTTACATGTTCTCTTCAGGCAGTCATCTTTATAAATCTCATTGGAACGGCACCAAACAAAAGTTCCAGCATCATCACCTTGCCCAGTGCAGATTCGAGATTCATCACTGAATATGACTTTCATCCAGTCATCCACAGTCCACGATTGCTTTTCCTTAGCCCATTATAACCTTGTTTTTTTCTGTTTAGGTGTTAATGATAGCTTTCGTTTAGCTTTTCTGTATGTAAATCCCATTTCCTTTAGGCGGTTTCTTACAGTTCGGTCACAGACGTTGACTCCAGTTTCCTCCCATTCATTCCTCATTTGTTTTGTTGTGCATTTTTGATTTTTGAGACATATTGCTTTAAGTTTTCTGTCTTGACGCTTTGATGTCTTCCTTGGTCTACCAGTATGTTTACCTTTAACAGCCTTCCCATGTTGTTTGTATTTGGTCCAGAGTTTAGACACAGCTGACTGTGAACAACCAACATCTTTTGCAACATTGCATGATGATTTACCCTCTTTTAAGAGTTTGATAATCCTCTCCTTTTTTTCAATTGACATCTCTCGTGTTGGAGCCATGATTCATGTCAGTCCACTTGGTGCAACAGCTCTCCAAGGTGTGATCACTCCTTTTTAGATGCAGACTAACGAGCAGATCTGATTTGATGCAGGTGTTAGTTTTGGGGATGAAAATTTACAGGGTGATTCCATAATTCATTTGTCAGAATTGAGTGAGTCCATATTTTTTTCCTCTGCTTGGTCTAAAAAAGTAACTGTTACTGACTACCACAATTTTTTTTCTTGATTTCTTATAGTGTTTCTTAAAGCCAGAAAGTTGCCATTTGAAATGACTTTAATTTTGTGTCATGTCTGTGATCTGCTTTTTTTCTACAAAATTAAACAAATGAATGAACATCCTCCGAGGCCGGTGATTCCATAATTTTTGCCAGGGGTTGTAGACTTCTGTTGCTGTGATTGCGACGGCGACGTGATGGAGGTGTCATCCTGCTTTTATCCGGGGTGAAGTGCAGATGATCGGTGACAACTGTCATAGTTGATGAGTGACAGCTGTCACCTCGGCTGTTCCTGTGAGGTGGCAGTGCCCTCTCGTGCCTGAAGCCCGCACTTCAGGCAGGGCGCCCTCTGGTGGTGGGCCAGCAGTACCTCCTCTTCTGGCGGCCCACACAACAAGTAGATTCTCACAAATCCAACAAGACCAAGCATTCATGATATGCACACTCTTAAGGCTATGAAATTGGGCTATTAGTTAAAAAAGTAGAAAAGGGGGTGTTCACAATAATAGTAGTGTGGCATTCAGTCAGTGAGTTTGTCAGTTTTGTGGAACAAACAGGTGTGAATCAGGTGTCCCCTATTTAAGGATGAAGCCAGCACCTGTTGAACATGCTTTTGTCTTTGAAAGCCTGAAGAAAATGGGACGTTCAAGACATTGTTCAGAACAACGGCGTAATTTGATTAAAAAGTTGATTGGAGAGGGGAAAACTTATACGCAGGTGCAAAAAATTATAGGCTGTTCATCTACAATGATCTCCAATGCTTTAAAATGGACAAAAAAAAAAAAAAACAGAGACGCATGGAAGAAAACGGAAAACAACCATCAAAAAAAGATAGAAGAATAAACAGAATGATCAGCTCCAGGATGATCAAAGACAGTCTGGAGTTACCTGTAAGTGCTGTGACAGTTAGAAGATGCCTGTGTGAAGCTAATTTATTTGCAAGAATCCCCCGCAAAGTCCCTCTGTTAAATAAAAGACGTGCAGAAGAGGTTACAATTTGCCAAAGAATACCATACCAGGTATCATGGATCAGTTTGGATATGTCAAAATACTTGAAGAGGTCATGTTGCCTTATGCCAGGGGTGGGCAATTAATTTTTACAAGGGGCCACATAGGGAACCTGAATTATGTCCGAGGGCCACGCCATCGATAACTCGGCTGTC
This sequence comes from Thalassophryne amazonica, assembly GCF_902500255.1. Lineage (NCBI taxonomy): Eukaryota > Metazoa > Chordata > Actinopteri > Batrachoidiformes > Batrachoididae > Thalassophryne > Thalassophryne amazonica. The sequence goes on from NC_047105.1 coordinate 110,463,032, forward strand.
TCCCATTACAAATTTTACAAAAAATTACCTATTTAATAGCTTTTATAGGTAATTTTTATTATTGTAATAATATGTAAATATTTAAATATACCTAAATAAACCTCTCTAATGATTTGCAACACACAAGCTTGACATTTTTAATATATGTAATAATAATCACAGACCTCATGAGGGCCAGACAGAGACATGCAAAGGGCCGCATGTGGCCCCCGGGCCGCAGTTTGCCCAGGTCTGCCTTATGCTGAAGAGGACATGCCCTTGAAATGGGTGTTTCAACAAGACAATGACCCCAAGCACACTAGTAAACCAGCAAAATCTTGGTTCCAAACCAACAAAATTAATGCCTCGCAGATGTGACGAAATCATGAAAACTGTGGTTATACAACTAAATACTACTTTAGTGATTCACAGGATTGCTAAAAAAGCAGTTTGAACATAATAGTTTTGAGTTTGTAGCATCAACAGCAGATGCTACTATTATTGTGAACACCCCCTTTTCTACTTTTTTTTACTAATAGCCCAATTTCATAGCCTTAAGAGTGTGCATATCATGAATGCTTGGTCTTGTTGGATTTGTGAGAATCTATTGAATCTACTGGTACCTTGTTTCCCATGTAACAATAAGAAATATACTCAAAACCTGGATAAATCTTTTTAGTCACATAGCACTACTATTATTCTGAACACTACTGTAAATAAACTAAACTGTGAATGTCAAATTCTGATGATTGATATATATATATATATATATATATATATATATATATATATATATATATATATATATATATATATATATATATATATATATATATACACACACACAACCCCAATTCCAATGAAGTTGGGACATTGCATAAAATGTAAATAAAAACAGAATACTGTACAATGATTTGCAAATCCTCTTCAACCTATATTCAATTGAGTACACCACAAAGACAAGATATTTAATGTTGAAACTGATAAACTTTATTGTTTTTGTGCAAATATTTGCTCATTTTGAAATGGATGCCTGCAACACGTTTCAAAAAAGCTGGGACAGTGGTATATTTACCACTGTGTTACAGGCTCGGACTGATAATCTGTGATTTTGGGCATTTGCCCGGTGGGCCGCTGCACGTTTAGACATGTGTGGGCCGGCCCTCCCATATTTATAGAGATTATGGAAATATACAGTGTTCTGCTGTCAACACGAGGAAAGTCCGTGATCAGTGAAGCTACAGCATTTAATCGGCGCAGCTGCAGAGCCACGTCCTGAATTTGTGTCAAAATAAAAGTTCTGTAGTGTTTCATACACGGCGCAGTCTTATTCTAGGTTTCAGTTTTGTTTCCATTTGATCACACAACGGAGACTTACATCGAGCACAATGATTGACATGACCAACAGCCAATGACAATGGAGAAGCATACAAGGTGGCCAATCAGATTGCAGGAAGAGCAGGCGGCCGCTCCCACCCCTGTGAATGGATTGAGTCCTCGGCGCCTGGACTTCTCTTCGCTCTTCTACTGATACAACTGATAATTTCGTCAAAATATGTAATTGCCTTTAATGTTATCAGGACGCCCCCTCGTGGCGCCGGGTCCACGTTTTGTACTATGATCAAGGTGAAATGACAGTGAAAGTGTGTGTTTAGGTGTGTGTTCATGGTGTTTAGGTGTATAGTATTTGTTCATTGGGGGTTCGGTATGGACGGGTGGGTGTGCGTGTTTGGGGGTGGATTCGTCGGGCCAATAGTGGGCTGGTCCAGAGGAAAAATGCCAGGGCCGAAATTTGTTCCCAGTCTGACCCTGCTGTGTTATATCACCTTTCCTCCTAACAACATTCAATAAGAGTTTGGGAACTCAGGACACTAATTTTTGAAGCTTTGTAGGTGGAATTCTTTCCCATTCTTGCTTGATGTACGAACTTCAGTTGTTCAACATTCCGGGGTCTCTGTTGTCATATTTTGCACTTCATAATGCGCCACACATTTTCAATGGGTGACAGGTCTGGACTTCAGGCAGGCCAGTCTAGTACCCGCACTGTTTTACTACGAAGCCATGCTGTTGTAACACGTGCAGAATGTGGCTTGGCTTTGGCACAGTGTTGTTAGAAGGAAAGGTGATGTAAGAGTGGTAAACATACCACTGTCCCATCTTTGTGAAATGTGTTGCAGGCATCCATTTCAAAATGAGCAAATATGAGTATTTGCACAAAAACAAAGTTTGAACATTAAATATCTTGTCTTTGTGGTGTATTCAATTGAATATAGGTTGAAGAGGATTTGCAAATCATTGTATTCTGTTTCTGTTTACATTTTACACAACATCCCAACTTCGTTGGAATTGGGGTTGTATATATATATATATATATATATATATATATATATATATATATATATATATATATATACACGTATATGTATGTACACTAGCACACTGCCCCTGGGGATCCACAGGCTCTAGATTGAGTAAGTAAGTACCTTCGGCTGCTCCCTTGTTTTGCACTCGGGGTCGCCACAGCAAATCCAAGGTGGATCTGCATGTTGAATTGGCACAGGTTTTACGCCGGATGCCCTTCCTGACGCAACTCCACATTACATGGAGAAATGTGGCAGGGGTGGGATTTGAACCCGGAGCCTTCTGAACTGAAACCAAGCGCATTAGCCACTCAGCCACCACCCCTGCAGGCTCTAGATTGAGTAGTGTTTAGAAAACAGGTAGCTGACATTTGGGTGGTAATAAATTCAGCAGTTTCTATAATGAGTTGGAATGGCGTATGTTAAAATGTGCTCTCAAATTGTGGGGATACTGTTGTGTTCCGGTCATTTTAATTTTGTTTTTTTGAAAGAGATGCAAACACCCAGGTTCAAGATGACAGACTTGGGTAAACTGAGGCATTTTTTTGATTTTGAGCAGAGTGATGGATGTGTAAGAATGACACAAAAGAAATATGTGGAAAAATGCTTGAAAGGTTTGATATGAAGGACTGTAAACCTGGAGCCACACCTTCTGAACAGAACAGAAAATATAGAGAAGCTGTGGGCACCCTTATTTATTTGAATACTTGTACAGGACCAGATTTACGTTTTGTGATTAGCAAGCTGTCACAATACTTTGCCAAATTGTCAGAATAACAGTGGACCACTATAAAAACACATTTTTAGATATCTAAAAGGCACAGCCGAGAAAGAGATAAGTTACAAAAAATCTGATGTGAAACTGGGATTACAAGCCTACAGTGACGCAATTTGGGCTTCTGATGTAACTGATAGGCATAGCACATCTGGATATTGTGTAAGTCTAAACAAAAATGGCCTTTTAATATTTTGGAAAACTAAAAAACAGCCAACAGTTGCTCTGTTGTCTTGTGAGGCTGATTATATGTCTTGAGCTGAAACCACACAAGACTGTTTGTATCTTGCACAACTGTTGGATGACATTGACAAGTGTCTTTATGCACCACGCACAATTTATGAGGGAGCAATAGCCTTTATTAAGAATCCTCTAAACCAGGGGTGGGCAACTTGTTCCAGAAAGGGCCAAGAGGGTGCAGGTTTGGTGCAGGTTTTCTTTGCAGCCACTGACTCCACCAGGTGATTTCACTGATTAATATCACTTTGAACAGATGTAATCAGTTAATGAATGCAATCACTTGGTGGAGTCAGTGGTTGCAAAGAAAACCTGCACCCTCTTGGCCCTTTCTAGAACAAGTTGCGCACCCCTGCTCTAAACAGACAGAGATGTGAACAGATCAACATAAAATATCATTCTGAGAGGTCAACCATGAATGGCACTAAAGTGAATTTGGAGTACTGTCCTCCTGAAGTGATGGGAGCATATGTCATGACAAAACCTGCAACAAAGTTTAAACTGCTCAAGTTTGATTTTTTTGGAGGGGGGTGGGAGAGCTGAAATGAAATGTTGGGTAAGAGCTAAATGAAGTGAAAGAGAAACTTTTTTTTTTTTTTTTTTTTTACAATATGAGAGCAAGTGGGGATGTTAAAATGTGCTCTCAAATTGTGGGGTTACTTTTGTGTTCTGGTCCCTTTAATTTTTTTTTCCAACGTAAGCCAAGAGATCCACACAGATGCATGTAATCAACATGCAGGTGTATAAAATTAAAACGGCCACCTCATTGTGTATTCTTGGTCACAAAGGGAAATACTGTCACCATGAGTTGTTTTCTACATCATTTTTTCCTCATTGCACTGGGTGCACATGCTGCAGACCTGCTACATTTCATGACTGTTAACAGCGTATGAGCAGGGTTGGGTAGGATTACTTTGAAATGTAATCCAAAAGTAATCAGATTACAAGTAATCCAAATGTAATCCACATGTATTCTTTCAAAGTAATCCTACCCAACCTTGCGTATAAGTCCAGAATGGCTTGGAACCTTAAGGGCCTTTCACACTGGACATGTTGGAAGCGTCAGAGGCGTCACAAATCGGTCTTAAAAGCATTATTTTCAATAAGATGCGTTGCTTTTTAGAGGCATCAGAAACGTCATGTCAAAAGCCAAGCTAAACCGACGCTTCTGACAGGAGCGTGCATTGCCTCTTGTCGACAGGCTGACATGGTCAAAGTTCAACCCAATCCAACTTTTGCCGCTCTGAGCTGTGATGTAGCTTTGTGCTGTCCAATAGGAATGACACATTAGGCCAAAACACGGAAGTCTAGTGGCAGAAACCACTGATCTATACAAAAAAGAAACGTGCCACAGGACTGCTCATTTATAGAGCAGTTTTCTGAACAAAAATCCTTGCAAATCTTTTTTTTTTACGTCAAAATTTCTGATTACAGTTAAAAAAAAAGTTTATAACACTTGTAATTAAAATCTATATACATAAAGGGCTACGGCTGTCTGTCTGTATGTCAGGGATAAACTCCCAAAATATAATATGTCGCCCTAAAAACTATTTATATTCTGAATCATGACATGGGGAACAAACTGGTACCATTTTTTTTTAAAGGGGATAGAGAATCAAAATCATCTTTTTCATGTTTTTGGTGTTAGTTCAGAGTCTCCCCACTGTGGGGAATACACACGAAGTGCCAGCAAGTTTCAGAACCTCTGTTTCAAGTAATTCTCCTTTTTTGAATTGCCGCCAGAAAATAGGCCAATTCGTGTTTGAGGGAAACAGTGCGTCACATTTTCACCAATAGCCCCCCCACACACACACCCACACCCACCCCCTTTCACACATGCCCCTTCGAAATTAATTATTCATAAGGTTGTGCCCACCCATTCCTACCACTGGATGAGGAGCAATGGCGAGCTACAGGTGTGCCTTCCCAGGCTGTCATAGGGGACACAGCGGTAAAGTTAGATTGAAATTCGATATTCAGACATTCAGCCAATGGCAAATTTAGGGGCCGTCGAAAAAGTACGTGACTACAAAAAAGTGTAAATCTAACAATCAGCGAGTATTTTTCTTTAATGTGTTTTGGTAACTGTATTTTATTCACTGCCCAATAAATAAGCATGTGCTGTGTTTAAAATGTAAAAACAAAGTTGAAAACCCCCACCATTTGATAAAAACAAATTCTTATTGGAATGTAGAAATATTAAGCTTGGCCCAGAAAATGTTTTGGAGATAATTTTAATCTTAATTTTACAAAAGCTTTTCCAGTTTTCATGAGAGAGGTCTGGCAGATAAAGTCGAGGTTCTGTTCATATTTCAGACCCTTTGCAAAGCAGAGAAATGTGCAACCTGGGCCTAACTTTTATTGTCTTGTTTTTTTTTTTTTTCAATAGGTTTTCCAGTTTTCATCAGAACGCCCAAGCAATATCTTCATTATCGGTGGCAATATGCTTATATTTCACCATCAAAATAGAGCCAGGGAACAAGCCTGTTGTGGTGAAATTAGCAGGCTGTGGCCATAATTTCATGTTTTTCCTCAATAGCTTTTTCTTTTGTCAACCTATTTCTGGGGAAATTGCTTCATTTTAATCTGGGGCCATATCCTCACCTTGCACGAGCTTTCTTTTTGGGGAAAAATCACGACTTTATGGGTAAATAAGGAGCCAGAGGCCCAAATTTCAGGTTTTTTCTCAATAGCTTTTTCAAATGTCAACCTATTTCAGGGGAAATTGCTTCATTTTAATCTGGGGCCATATCCTCACCTTGCATGAGCTTTCTTTTTGGGGAAAAATCCCAACATCAGGGTTAAATAAGGCACCAGAGGCCCAAATTTCAGGTTTTTCTTCAATAGCTTTTTCAAATGTCAACCTATTTCTGGGGAAATTGCTTCATTTTAATCTGGGGCCATATCCTCACCTTGCACGAGCTTTCTTTTTGGGGAAAAATCCCAACATCAGGGTTAAATAAGGTGCCGGAGGCCCAAATTTCAGGTTTTTCCTCAATAGCTTTTTCAAATGTCAACCTATTTCAGGGGAAATTGCTTCATTTTAATCTGGGGCCATATCCTCACCTTGCACAAGCTTTCTTTTTGGGGAAAAAATCCCAACATCAGGGTTAAATAAGGCCTCAGAGGCCCACATTTCAGGTTTTTCTTCAATAGCTTTTTCAAATGTCAACCTATTTCAGGGGAAATTGCTTCATTTTAATCTGGGGCCATATCCTCACCTTGCACGAGCTTTGTTTTTGGGGAAAAATCCCGTCTTTATGGGTAAATAACGAGCCAGAGGCCCAAATTTCAGGTTTTTCTTCAATAGCTTTTTCAAATGTCAACCTATTTCAGGGGAAATTGCTTCATTTTAATCTGGGGCCATATCCTCACCTTGCACGAGCTTTCTTTTTGGGGAAAAATCCCAACATCAGGGTTAAATAAGGCACCAGAGGCCCAAATTTCAGGTTTTTCTTCAATAGCTTTTTCAAATGTCAACCTATTTCTGGGGAAATTGCTTCATTTTAATCTGGGGCCATATCCTCACCTTGCACGAGCTTTCTTTTTGGGGAAAAATCCCAACATCAGGGTTAAATAAGGTGCCGGAGGCCCAAATTTCAGGTTTTTCCTCAATAGCTTTTTCAAATGTCAACCTATTTCAGGGGAAATTGCTTCATTTTAATCTGGGGCCATATCCTCACCTTGCACAAGCTTTCTTTTTGGGGAAAAATCCCAACATCAGGGTTAAATAAGGCCTCAGAGGCCCACATTTCAGGTTTATCTTCAATAGCTTTTTCAAATGTCAACCTATTTCAGGGGAAATTGCTTCATTTTAATCTGGGGCCATATCCTCACCTTGCACGAGCTTTGTTTTTGGGGAAAAATCCCGTCTTTATGGGTAAATAAGGAGCCAGAGGCCAAAATTTCAGGTTTTTCTTCAATAGCTTTTTCAAATGTCAACATATTTCAGGGGAAATTGCTTCATTTTAATCTGGGGCCATATCCTCACTTTGCACGAGCTTTCTTTTTGGGGAAAAATCCCAACATCAGGGTTAAATAAGGTGCCAGAGGCCCAAATTTCAGGTTTTTCTTCAATAGCTTTTTCAAATGTCAACCTATTTCTGGGGAAATTGCTTCAAATTAATCTGGGGCCATATCCTCACCTTGCACAAGCTTTCTTTTTGGGGAAAAATCCCAACATCAGGGTTAAATAAGGTGCCGGAGGCCCAAATTTCAGGTTTTTCCTCAATAGCTTTTTCAAATGTCAACCTATTTCAGGGGAAATTGCTTCATTTTAATCTGGGGCCATATCCTTACCTTGCACAAGCTTTCTTTTTGGGGAAAAATCCCAACATCAGGGTTAAATAAGGCCTCAGAGGCCCAAATTTCAGGTTTTTCTTCAATAGCTTTTTCAAATGTCAACCTATTTCAGGGGAAATTGCTTCATTTTAATCTGGGGCCATATCCTCACCTTGCACGAGCTTTGTTTTTGGGGAAAAATCCCGTCTTTATGGGTAAATAAGGAGCCAGAGGCCAAAATTTCAGGTTTTTCTTCAATAGCTTTTTCAAATGTCAACCTATTTCAGGGGAAATTGCTTCATTTTAATCTGGGGCCATATCCTCACCTTGCACGAGCTTTCTTTTTGGGGAAAAATCCCAACATCAGGGTTAAATAAGGCGCCAGAGGCCCAAATTTCAGGTTTTGCCTCAATAGCTTTTTCAAATGTCAACCTATTTCAAGGGAAATTGCTTCATGTTAATTTGGGGCCATATCCTCACCTTGCACGAGCTTTCTTTTTGGGGAAAAATCCCAACATCAGGGTTAAATAAGGCGCCAGAGGCCCAAATTTCATGTTTTTCTTCAATAGCTTTTTCAAATGTCAACCTATTTCTGGGGAAATTGCTTCATTTTAATCTAGGGCCATATCCTCACCTTGTGCGAGCTTTCTTTTTGGGGAAAAATCCCAACATCAGGGTTAAATAAGGCGCCAGGGGCCCAAATTTCAGGTTTTTCTTCAGTAGCTTTTTCAAATGTCAATCTATTGCTGGGGAAATTGCTTTAATTCAATCTGCGGCCATATCCTCACCTTGCACAAGCTTTCTTTTTGGGGAAAAATCCCAACATCAGGGTTAAATAAGGCGCCAGAGGCCCAAATTTCAGCGTTTTTTTCAATAGCTTTTTCAAATGTCAACCTATTTCAGGGGAAGTTGCTTTAATTCAATCTGGGGCCATATCCTCACCTTGCATGAGCTTTCTTTTTGGGGAAAAATCCCAACATCAGGGTTAAATAAGGCGCCAGAGGCCCAAATTTCATGTTTTTCTTCAATAGCTTTTTCAAATGTCAACCTATTTCTGGGGAAATTGCTTCATTTTAATCTGGGGCCATATCCTCGCCTTGCACAAGCTTTCTTTTTGGGGAAAAATCCCAACATCAGGGTTAAATAAGGTGCCAGAGGCCCAAATTTCAGGTTTTTCTTCAATAGCTTTTTCAAATGTCAACCTATTTCAGGGGAAATTGCTGTAATTTAATCTGGGGCCTTATCCTCACCTTGCACGAGCTTGCTTTTTGGGGAAAAATCCCAACATCAGGGTTAAATAAGGTGCCAGAGGCCCAAATTTCAGGTTTTTCTTCAATAGCATTTTCAAATGTCAACCTATTTCAGGGGAAATTGCTTTAATTCAATCTGGGGCCATATCCTCACCTTGCACGAGCTTTCTTTTTGGGGAAAAATCCCAACATCAGGGTTAAATAAGGAGCCAGAGGCCCAAATTTCAGGTTTTTCTTCAATAGCTTTTTCAAATGTCAACCTATTTCAGGGGAAATTGCTTTAATTCAATCTGGGGCCATATCCTCACCTTGCACGAGCTTTCTTTTTGGGGAAAAATCCCAACATCAGGGTTCAATAAGGAGCCAGAGGCCCAAATTTCAGGTTTTTCCTCAATAGCTTTTTCAAATGTCAACTTATTTCAGGGGAAATTGCTGTAATTTAATCTGGGGCCATATCCTCGCCTTGCACGAGCTTTCTTTTTGGGGAAAAATCCCAACATCAGGGTTAAATAAGGTGCCAGAGGCCCAAATTTCAGGTTTTTCTTCAATAGCTTTTTCAAATGTCAACCTATTTCAGGGGAAATTGCTTCATTTTAATCTAGGGCCATATCCTCACCTTGCGCGAGCTTTCTTTTTGGGGAAAAATCCCAACATCAGGGTTAAATAAGGCGCCAGAGGCCCAAATTTCATGTTTTTCTTCAATAGCTTTTTCAAATGTCAACCTATTTCTGGGGAAATTGCTTCATTTTAATCTGGGGCCATATCCTCGCCTTGCACAAGCTTTCTTTTTGGGGAAAAATCCCAACATCAGGGTTAAATAAGGTGCCAGAGGCCCAAATTTCAGGTTTTTCTTCAATAGCTTTTTCAAATGTCAACCTATTTCAGGGGAAATTGCTGTAATTTAATCTGGGGCCTTATCCTCACCTTGCACGAGCTTGCTTTTTGGGGAAAAATCCCAACATCAGGGTTAAATAAGGTGCCAGAGGCCCAAATTTCAGGTTTTTCTTCAATAGCTTTTTCAAATGTCAACCTATTTCAGGGGAAATTGCTTTAATTCAATCTGGGGCCATATCCTCACCTTGCACGAGCTTTCTTTTTGGGGAAAAATCCCAACATCAGGGTTAAATAAGGAGCCAGAGGCCCAAATTTCAGGTTTTTCTTCAATAGCTTTTTCAAATGTCAACCTATTTCAGGGGAAATTGCTTTAATTCAATCTGGGGCCATATCCTCACCTTGCACGAGCTTTCTTTTTGGGGAAAAATCCCAACATCAGGGTTCAATAAGGAGCCAGAGGCCCAAATTTCAGGTTTTTCCTCAATAGCTTTTTCAAATGTCAACTTATTTCAGGGGAAATTGCTGTAATTTAATCTGGGGCCATATCCTCGCCTTGCACGAGCTTTCTTTTTGGGGAAAAATCCCAACATCAGGGTTAAATAAGGTGCCAGAGGCCCAAATTTCAGGTTTTTTTCAATAGCTTTTTCAAATGTCAACCTATTTCAGGGGAAGTTGCTTTAATTCAATCTGGGGCCATATCCTCACCTTGCATGAGCTTTCTTTTTGGGGAAAAATCCCAACATCAGGGTTAAATAAGGCGCCAGAGGCCCAAATTTCATGTTTTTCTTCAATAGCTTTTTCAAATGTCAACCTATTTCTGGGGAAATTGCTTAATTTTAATCTGAGGCCATATCCTCGCCTTGCACAAGCTTTCTTTTTGGGGAAAAATCCCAACATCAGGGTTAAATAAGGTGCCAGAGGCCCAAATTTCAGGTTTTTCTTCAATAGCTTTTTCAAATGTCAACCTATTTCAGGGGAAATTGCTGTAATTTAATCTGGGGCCTTATCCTCACCTTGCACAAGCTTTCTTTTTGGGGAAAAATCCCAACATCAGGGTTAAATAAGGTGCCAGAGGCCCAAATTTCAGGTTTTTCTTCAATAGCATTTTCAAATGTCAACCTATTTCAGGGGAAATTGCTTTAATTCAATCTGGGGCCATATCCTCACCTTGCACGAGCTTTCTTTTTGGGGAAAAATCCCAACATCAGGGTTAAATAAGGAGCCAGAGGCCCAAATTTCAGGTTTTTCTTCAATAGCTTTTTCAAATGTCAACCTATTTCAGGGGAAATTGCTTTAATTCAATCTGGGGCCATATCCTCACCTTGCACAAGCTTTCTTTTTGGGGAAAAATCCCAACATCAGGGTTCAATAAGGAGCCAGAGGCCCAAATTTCAGGTTTTTCCTCAATAGCTTTTTCAAATGTCAACTTATTTCAGGGGAAATTGCTGTAATTTAATCTGGGGCCATATCCTCACCTTGCACGAGCTTTCTTTTTGGGGAAAAATCCCAACATCAGGGTTAAATAAGGTGCCAGAGGCCCAAATTTCAGGTTTTTCTTCAATAGCTTTTTCAAATGTCAACCTATTTCAGGGGAAATTGCTGTAATTTAATCTGGGGCCTTATCCTCACCTTGCACGAGCTTTCTTTTTGGGGAAAAATCCCAACATCAGGGTTAAATAAGGTGCCAGAGGCCCAAATTTCAGGTTTTTCTTCAATAGCATTTTCAAATGTCAACCAATTTCAGGGGAAATTGCTTTAATTCAATCTGGGGCCATATCCTTACCTTGCACGAGCTTTCTTTTTGGGGAAAAATCCCAACATCAGGGTTCAATAAGGTGCCAGAGGCCCAAATTTCAGGTTTTTCTTCAATAGCTTTTTCAAATGTCAACCTATTTCAGGGAAAATTGCTGTAATTTAATCTGGGGCCTTATCCTCACCTTGCACGAGCTTTCTTTTTGGGGAAAAATCCCAACATCAGGGTTAAATAATGTGCCAGAGGCCCAAATTTCAGGTTTTTCTTCAATAGCATTTTCAAATGTCAACCTATTTCAGGGGAAATTGCTTTAATTCAATCTGGGGCCATATCCTCACCTTGCACGAGCTTTCGTTTTGGGGAAAAATCCCAACATCAGGGTTAAATAAGGAGCCAGAGGCCCAAATTTCAGGTTTTTCTTCAATAGCTTTTTCAAATGTCAACCTATTTCAGGGGAAATTGCTTTAATTCAATCTGGGGCCATATCCTTACCTTGCACGAGCTTTCTTTTTGGGGAAAAATCCCAACATCAGGGTTCAATAAGGAGCCAGAGGCCCAAATTTCAGGTTTTTCCTCAATAGCTTTTTCAAATGTCAACTTATTTCAGGGGAATTGCTGTAATTTAATCTGGGGCCATATCCTCGCCTTGCACGAGCTTTCTTTTTGGGGAAAAAATCCCAACATCAGGGTTAAATAAGGTGCCAGAGGCCCAAATTTCAGGTTTTTCTTCAATAGCTTTTTCAAATGTCAACCTATTTCAGGGGAAATTGCTGTAATTTAAACTGGGGCCTTATCCTCACCTTGCACGAGCTTTCTTTTTGGGGAAAAATCCCAACATCAGGGTTAAATAAGGCACCAGAGGCCCAAATTTCATGTTTTTCTTCAATAGCTTTTCCAAATGTCAACCTATTTCTGGGGAAATTGCTTTATATTAATCTGGGGCCATATCCTCACCTTGCACGAGCTTTCTTTTTGGGGAAAAATCCCAACTTTATGGATAAATAAGGAGCCAGAGGACCAAATTTCAGGTTTTGTCTTAATAGCTTTTTCAAATGTCAACCTATTTTTGGGGAAATTGCTTTAATTTAATCTGGGGCCATATCCTCACCTTGCACAAGCTTTGTTTTTGTGGAAACCAAAAAACAAAGCATGACAATTTTCATTGAATTGTATTCTTCCTACTTTGTTTTATTGTACATTACATAATTACACGTCATTCTGCTTCTCAAATTAGTGGCCTGTTTGCAGAGAAAATTTTTCAGGGAGAAGGAGAGAGAAGAGCTTTTATTGTCATTTTGTCACTTGAACAAATCTTGACACCTTACAGACTGCAGTGGACAAGTTAAGGCTGGACATGACCACTTCCTTTGTCAGAGAATCTGGTGTGCTTCCTGTTTTGCTCAGCATTTTCAATCATACATGTTACCTAAGAAATATTAAACCATTTAATGAGTACTCTGCAATGCAAACTGTATTAATCTCAACATACTACAACAGTGTGTGTTGAATATATCGATAGTAACAGAAGATCAGAGCAGTCTGTGTTTTTTTTATTGTGGAATGGAGGATCACGATGAAGCACAATGAGTAAGTTCATCACATTAGGTATATGCAAAATGAGGTTCACAACCTCAAAGAAAAACATCTTTGAACCCTGGTCAAATATTTTTTTGATATATATTTTTCATCCAAAACCTCCCACAGTGCGCTGTCCTCTACAGGACTCTCATTTACAATTAGAGGTGCTAGATAATTGAGACTGCTGCTGAAAAGGATATCATCTTATAAAATAAAATTAAGTTGAGGTAAAGAGACTCTAATGTGTAGACAATTGTCTAATAAATTGTAACTCAGCTTTGTTTTCCCTAAAAAAGAAATAAATATATTGTCCCGGGGCAGCACGGTGGTATAGTGGTTAGCACTGTTGCCTCACAGCGAGAAGGTCATGGGTTCACTTCCCGCCTGTGGCCTTTCTGTGTGGAGTTCATGTTCTCCCTGTGTTTGCGTGGGTTTCCTCCGGGTGCTCCGGTTTCCTCCCACATCCAAGGACATGCAGGTTAGGTGGATTGGGATCTTTAAATTGTCTGTATGTGTGCAAGTGGGTGTGACTGTGTTTGTTTGTCTGTTTGTGTCCCTGTGACAGACTGGCATCCTGTCCTGAGTGCACCCCGCCTCGTGCTGTATGACTGCTGGGATAGGCTCCAGCCCCCCGCGACCCTTAAGTGGACTAAGCGGTTGAGGATGACTGAGTATGTGTGATAAATTGGTGAAGAACAAAATGTCTATAGACTCAAGGATTTCATATACAACCCCTGGCAAAAATTATAGAATCACCGGCCTCGGAGGATGTTCATTCTGTTGTTTAATTTTGTAGAAAAAAGCAGATCACAGACATGACACAAAACTAAAGTCATTACAAATGGCAACTTTCTGGCTTTAAGAAACACTATAAGAAATCAAGAAAAAAAGATTGTGGCAGTCAGTAACGGTTACTTTTTTAGACCAAGCAGAGGAAAAAAATATGGACTCACTCAATTCTGAGGAATAAATTATGGAATCACCCTGTAAATTTCCATCCCCAAAACTAACACCTGCATCAAATCACATCTGCTCATTGACATTAACCCTATGTCATGAAATTGACCCTATGTGTCTTTTTGCAAGGAATGTTTTCACAGTTTTTGCTCTATGGCAAGATGCATTATCTTCTTGAAAATGATTTCATCATCCTTAAACATCAGAAAAGTGTCCAAAATATCAACGTAAACTTGTGCATTTATTGATGATGTAATGACAGCCATCTCCCCAGTGCCTTTACATGACATGCAGCCCCATATCATCAATGACTGTGGAAATTTACATGTTGTCTTCAGGCAGTCATCTTTATAAATCTCATTGGAACGGCACCAAACAAAGGTTCCAGCATCATCACCTTGCCCAATGCAGATTCGAGATTCATCACTGAATATGACTTTCATCCAGTCATCCACAGTCCACGATTGCTTTTCCTTAGCCCATTGTAACCTTGTTTTTTTCTGTTTAGGTGTTGATGGCTTTCGTTTAGCTTTTCTGTATGTAAATCCCATTTCCTTTAGGCGGTTTCTTACAGTTCGGTCACAGACGTTGACTCCAGTTTCCTCCCATTCGTTCCTCATTTGTTTTGTTGTGCATTTTCGATTTTTGAGACATATTGCTTTAAGTTTTTTGTCTTGATGCTTTGATGTCTTCCTTGGTCTACCAGTATGTTTGCCTTTAACAACCTTCCCATATTGTTTGTATTTGGTCCAGAGTTTAGACACAGCTGACTGTGAACAACCAACATCTTTTGCAACATTGCGTGATGATTTGCCCTCTTTTAAGAGTGTGATAATCCTCTCCTTTGTTTCAACTGACATCTCTCGTGTTGGAGCCATGATTCATGTCAGTCCACTTGGTGCAACAGCTCTCCAAGGTGTGATCACTCCTTTATAGATGCAGACTAACAAGCAGATGTGATTTGATGCAGGTGTTAGTTTTGGGGATGAAAATTTACAGGGTGATTCCATAATTTATTCCTCAGAATTGAGTGAGTCCATATTTTTTTCCTCTGCTTGGTCTAAAAAAGTAACCATTACTGACTGCCACAATCTTTTTTTCTTGATTTCTTATAGTGTTTTTTTAAAGCCAGAAAGTTGCCATTTGAAATGACTTTAGTTTTGTGTCATGTCTGTGATCTGCTTTTTTTCTACAAAATTAAACAACTGAATGAACATCCTCTGAGGCCGGTGATTCCATAATGTTTGCCAGGGGTTGTAATAGATGTATAAAGTAACACTCCATGTTCTTGTTTACCCAGACTGTCTGTGACATGTGTCGGAGGTGCTACCATCACACCTGTGTGCAGAAACCTCCAATGGATGAGGAATATCTGTGCCCTGGGTGCCAATGATGGTGACCCTTGTCAACACATCTAACAGGGAATGTTTTGTCCTGAATCTGTTTGTGTGGTGTACTAGATTTGGAAACACTTCATTGATTAGTTACTGATTGTTAGTTTGTCATTTGTTGATTAAAGCATCTATAGTAACACTGTTACTATAGTTCTTGTTTATTTTTTTCATATAATGGATTAAATATTTATTTTAATATTGTATTTCTTATCATGTTTGTAGTGGTGTTATAATTACGACAGTTTATTTATAAATTCATTTATATTATTCCTTAAATATGTTAAAATCCTCTCACCCTTGTTATTCAATATGAACAATTTCAGAATTTGTGTTACCAGAGTGCCAGCTGGCTGTTGCTGTAGAGATGTAATTCTAAATAACTTAATGTAGGCTGACGATCTTGTTTTTGCTCCCTGTGTGAAGGGTGTTCAAAGGCTAGTGGATATTTGTTCTGAGTATGGTGTTGCTAATGATATTTTGTACAAGTCTCAACATATGCTGTTGTTTGACACAGGTTTTTTATGAGGATATGGCCCCAGATTAAATTAAATCAATTTCCCCAGAAATAGGTTGACATTTGAAAAAGCTATTGAGGAAAAACATGAAATTTGGGCCTCTGGCGCCTTATTTAACCCTGATGTTGGGATTTTTCCCCAAAAAGAAAGCTCGTGCAAGGTGAGGATATGGCCCCAGATTGAATTAAAGCAACTTCCCCTGAAATAGGTTGACATTTGAAAAAGCTATTGAGGAAAAACTTGAAATTTGGGCATCTGGCTCCTTATTTACCCATAAAGCTGGGATTTTTCCCCAAAAAGAAAGCTCGTGCAAGGTGAGAATATGGCCCAAGATTAGAATGAAGCAATTTCCCCAGAAATAGGTTGACAGTTGTAAAAGCTATTGAGAAAAAAACTGAAATTTGTGCATCTTACGCCTTATTTAACCCTGATGTTGGGATTTTTCCCCAAAAAGAAAGCTTGTGCAAGGTGAGGATATGGCCCCAGATTAAATTAAAGCAATTTCCCCTGAAATAGGTTGACATTTGAAAAAGCTATTGAGGAAAAACATGATATTTGGTCCTCTGCCGCCTTATTTAACCCTGATGTTGGGATTTTTCCCCAAAAAGAAAGCACGTGCAAGGTGAGGATATGGCCCCAGATTAAATTAAATCAATTTCTCCAGAAATAGGTTGACATTTGAAAAAGCTATTAAGAAAAAACATGAAATTTGGGCCTCTGTCGCCTTATTTAACCCTGATGTTGGGATTTTTCCCCAAAAAGAAAGCACGTGCAAGGTGAGGATATGGCCCCAGATTAAATTAAAGCAATTTTCCCTGAAATAGGTTGACATTTGAAAAAGCTATTGAGAAAAAAACCTGAAATTTGGGCCTCTGGCTCCTTATTTACCCATAAGGTCGGGATATTTCCCCAAAAAGAAAGCTCGTGCAAGGTGAGGATATGGCCCCAGATTAAATTAAAGCAATTTCCCCTGTAATAGGTTGACATTTGAAAAAGCTATTGAGGAAAAAACCTGAAATTTGTGCCTCTGGCGCCTTATTTAATCCTGATGTTGGGATTTTTCCCCAAAAACAAAGCTCGTGCAAGGTGAGGATATGGCCCCAGATTAAATTAAAGCAATTTCCCCTGAAATAGGTTGACATTTAAAAAAGCTATTGAGAAAAAAAACCTGAAATTTGGGCCTCTGGCTCCTTATTTACCCATAAAGTCGGGAGTTTTCCCCAAAAAGAAAGCTCGTGCAAGGTGAGGATATGGCCCCAGACTAAATTAAAGCAATTACCCCTGAAATAGGTTGACATTTGAAAAAGCTATTGAGGAAAAACATGATATTTGGTCCTCTGCCGCCTTATTTAACCCTGATGTTGGGATTTTTCCCCAAAAAGAAAGCTTGTGCAAGGTGAGGATATGGCCCCAGATTAAATTAAATCAATTTCTCCAGAAATAGGTTGACATTTGAAAAAGCTATTAAGAAAAAACCTGAAATTTGGGCCTCTGGTGCCTTATTTAACCCTGATGTTGGGATTTTTCCCAAAAAAGAAAGCTCGTACAAATTGAGGATATGGCCTCAGATTAAAATGAAGCAAATTCCCCTGAAATAGGTTGACATTTGAAAAAGCTATTGAGGAAAAACATTAAATTTGGGCCTCTGTCGCCTTATTTAACCCTGATGTTGGGATTTTTCCCCAAAAAGAAAGCTCGTGCAAGGTGAGGATATGGCCCCAGATTAAATTAAAGCAATTTTCCCTGAAATAGGTTGACATTTGAAAAAGCTATTGAGAAAAAACCTGAAATTTGGGCCTCTGGCTCCTTATTTACCCATAAGGTCGGGATTTTTCCCCAAAAAGAAAGCTCGTGCAAGGTGAGGATATGGCCCCAGATTAAATTAAAGCAATTTCCCCTGTAATAGGTTGACATTTGAAAAAGCTATTGAGTAAAAACATGAAATTTGGTCCTCTAGCGCCTTATTTAACCCTGATGTTGGGTTTTTTCCCACAAAAAGAAAGCTCACGCAAGGTGAGCATATGGCCCCAGATTAAATTAAAGCAATTTCCCCAGAAATAGGTTGACATTTAAAAAAGCTATTGAGAAAAAAACCTGAAATTTGGGCCTCTGGCTCCTTATTTACCCATAAAGTCGGGAGTTTTCCCCAAAAAGAAAGCTCGTGCAAGATGAAGATATGGCCCCAAATTAAATTAAAGCAATTTTCCCTGAAATAGGTTGACATTTGAAAAAGCTATTGAGAAAAAACCTGAAATTTGGGCCTCTGGCTCCTTATTTACCCATAAGGTCGGGATTTTTTCCCCAAAAAGAAAGCTCGTGCAAGGTGAGGATATGGCCCCAGATTAAATTAAAGCAATTTCCCCTGTAATAGGTTGACATTTGAAAAAGCTATTGAGGAAAAACATGAAATTTTGTCCTCTGGCGCCTTATTTAACCCTGATGTTGGGATTTTTTCCACAAAAACAAAGCTCGTGCAAGGTGAGGATATGGCCCCAGATTAAAGTAAATCAATTTCCCCAGAAATAGGTTGACATTTGAAAAAGCTATTGAGAAAAAACCTGAAATTTTGGCCTCTGGCTCCTTATTTACCCATAAAGACGGGATTTTTCCCCAAAAACAAAGCTCGTGCAAGGTGAGGATATGGCCCCAGATTAAATTAAAGCAATTTCCCCTGAAATAGGTTGACATTTGAAAAAGCTATTGAGGAAAACATGATATTTGGTCCTCTGCCACCTTATTTAACCCTGATGTTGGGATTTTTCCCCAAAAAGAAAGCTTGTGCAAGGTGAGGATATGGCCCCAGATTAAATTAAATCAATTTCTCCAGAAATAGGTTGACATTTGAAAAAGCTATTAAGAAAAAACCTGAAATTTGGGCCTCTGGTGCCTTATTTAACCCTGATGTTGGGATTTTTCCCAAAAAAGAAAGCTCGTACAAATTGAGGATATGGCCTCAGATTAAAATGAAGCAAATTCCCCTGAAATAGGTTGACATTTGAAAAAGCTATTGAGGAAAAACATGAAATTTGGGCCTCTGTCGCCTTATTTAACCCTGATGTTGGGATTTTTCCCCAAAAAGAAAGCTCGTGCAAGGTGAGGATATGGCCCCAGATTAAATTAAAGCAATTTTCCCTGAAATAGGTTGACATTTGAAAAAGCTATTGAGAAAAAACCTGAAATTTGGGCCTCTGGCTCCTTATTTACCCATAAGGTCGGGATTTTTCCCCAAAAAGAAAGCTCGTGCAAGGTGAGGATATGGCCCCAGATTAAATTAAAGCAATTTCCCCTGTAATAGGTTGACATTTGAAAAAGCTATTGAGGAAAAACATGAAATTTTGTCCTCTGGCGCCTTATTTAACCCTGATGTTGGGATTTTTCCACAAAAAGAAAGCTCGTGCAAGGTGAGGATATGGCCCCAGATTAAAGTAAATCAATTTCCCCAGAAATAGGTTGACATTTGAAAAAGCTATTGAGAAAAAACCTGAAATTTTGGCCTCTGGCTCCTTATTTACCCATAAAGACGGGATTTTTCCCCAAAAACAAAGCTCGTGCAAGGTGAGGATATGGCCCCAGATTAAATTAAAGCAATTTCCCCTGAAATAGGTTGACATTTGAAAAAGCTATTGAGGAAAACATGATATTTGGTCCTCTGCCACCTTATTTAACCCTGATGTTGGGATTTTTCCCCAAAAAGAAAGCTTGTGCAAGGTGAGGATATGGCCCCAGATTAAATTAAATCAATTTCTCCAGAAATAGGTTGACATTTGAAAAAGCTATTAAGAAAAAACCTGAAATTTGGGCCTCTGGTGCCTTATTTAACCCTGATGTTGGGATTTTTCCCAAAAAAGAAAGCTCGTACAAATTGAGGATATGGCCTCAGATTAAAATGAAGCAAATTCCCCTGAAATAGGTTGACATTTGAAAAAGCTATTGAGGAAAAACATGAAATTTGGGCCTCTGTCGCCTTATTTAACCCTGATGTTGGGATTTTTCCCCAAAAAGAAAGCTCGTGCAAGGTGAGGATATGGCCCCAGATTAAATTAAAGCAATTTTCCCTGAAATAGGTTGACATTTGAAAAAGCTATTGAGAAAAAACCTGAAATTTGGGCCTCTGGCTCCTTATTTACCCATAAGGTCGGGATTTTTCCCCAAAAAGAAAGCTCGTGCAAGGTGAGGTTATGGCCCCAGATTAAATTAAAGCAATTTCCCCTGTAATAGGTTGACATTTGAAAAAGCTATTGAGTAAAAACATGAAATTTGGTCCTCTAGCGCCTTATTTAACCCTGATGTTGGGTTTTTTTCCCACAAAAAGAAAGCTCATGCAAGGTGAGCATATGGCCCCAGATTAAATTAAATCAATTTCCCCAGAAATAGGTTGACATTTGAAAAGCTATTGAGGAAAAAAACCTGAAATTTGTGCCTCTGGCGCCTTATTTAACCCTGATGTTGGGATTTTTCCCCAAAAAGAAAGCTCGTTCAAGGTGAGGATATGGCCCCAGATTAAATTAAAGCAATTTCTCCTGAAATAGGTTGACATTAGAAAAAGCTATTGAGAAAAAACCTGAAATTTGGGCCTCTGGCTCCTTATTTACCCATAAAGTCTGGATTTTTCCCCAAAAAGAAAGCTCGTGCAAGGTGAGGATATGGCCCCAGATTAAATTAAAGCAATTTCCCGTGAAATAGATTGACATTTGAAAAAGCTATTGAGGAAAAACATGAAATTTTGTCCTCTGGCGCCTTATTTAACCCTGATGTTGGGATTTTTCCACAAAAAGAAAGCTCGTGCAAGGTGAGGATATGGCCCCAGATTAAATTAAATCAATTTCCCCCAGAAATAGGTTGACATTTGAAAAAGCTATTGAGAAAAAACCTGAAATTTGGGCCTCTGGCTCCTTATTTACCCATAAGGTCGGGATTTTTCCCCAAAAGAAAGCTCGTGCAAGGTGAGGATATGGCCCCAGATTAAATTAAAGCAATTTCCCCTGTAATAGGTTGACATTTGAAAAAGCTATTGAGTAAAAACATGAAATTTGGTCCTCTAGCGCCTTATTTAACCCTGATGTTGGGTTTTTTCCCACAAAAAGAAAGCTCACGCAAGGTGAGCATATGGCCCCAGATTAAATTAAAGCAATTTCCCCTGAAATAGGTTGACATTTAAAAAAGCTATTGAGAAAAAAACCTGAAATTTGGGCCTCTGGCTCCTTATTTACCCATAAAGTCGGGAGTTTTCCCCAAAAAGAAAGCTCGTGCAAGATGAAGATATGGCCCCAAATTAAATTAAAGCAATTTTCCCTGAAATAGGTTGACATTTGAAAAAGCTATTGAGAAAAAAACTGAAATTTGGGCCTCTGGCTCCTTATTTACCCATAAGGTCGGGATTTTTCCCCAAAAAGAAAGCTCGTGCAAGGTGAGGATATGGCCCCAGATTAAATTAAAGCAATTTCCCCTGTAATAGGTTGACATTTGAAAAAGCTATTGAGGAAAAACATGAAATTTTGTCCTCTGGCGCCTTATTTAACCCTGATGTTGGGATTTTTCCACAAAAAGAAAGCTCGTGCAAGGTGAGGATATGGCCCCAGATTAAAGTAAATCAATTTCCCCAGAAATAGGTTGACATTTGAAAAAGCTATTGAGAAAAAACCTGAAATTTTGGCCTCTGGCTCCTTATTTACCCATAAAGACGGGATTTTTCCCCAAAAACAAAGCTCGTGCAAGGTGAGGATATGGCCCCCAGATTAAATTAAAGCAATTTCCCCTGAAATAGGTTGACATTTGAAAAGCTATTGAGGAAAAACATGATATTTGGTCCTCTGCCACCTTATTTAACCCTGATGTTGGGATTTTTTCCCCAAAAAGAAAGCTTGTGCAAGGTGAGGATATGGCCCCAGATTAAATTAAATCAATTTCTCCAGAAATAGGTTGACATTTGAAAAAGCTATTAAGAAAAAAACCTGAAATTTGGGCCTCTGGTGCCTTATTTAACCCTGATGTTGGGATTTTTCCCAAAAAAGAAAGCTCGTACAAATTGAGGATATGGCCTCAGATTAAAATGAAGCAAATTCCCCTGAAATAGGTTGACATTTGAAAAAGCTATTGAGGAAAAACATGAAATTTGGGCCTCTGTCGCCTTATTTAACCCTGATGTTGGGATTTTTCCCCAAAAAGAAAGCTCGTGCAAGGTGAGGATATGGCCCCAGATTAAATTAAAGCAATTTTCCCTGAAATAGGTTGACATTTGAAAAAGCTATTGAGAAAAAACCTGAAATTTGGGCCTCTGGCTCCTTATTTACCCATAAGGTCGGGATTTTTCCCCAAAAAGAAAGCTCGTGCAAGGTGAGGTTATGGCCCCAGATTAAATTAAAGCAATTTCCCCTGTAATAGGTTGACATTTGAAAAAGCTATTGAGTAAAAACATGAAATTTGGTCCTCTAGCGCCTTATTTAACCCTGATGTTGGGTTTTTTCCCACAAAAAGAAAGCTCATGCAAGGTGAGCATATGGCCCCAGATTAAATTAAATCAATTTCCCCAGAAATAGGTTGACATTTGAAAAAGCTATTGAGGAAAAAACCTGAAATTTGTGCCTCTGGCGCCTTATTTAACCCTGATGTTGGGATTTTTCCCCAAAAAGAAAGCTCGTTCAAGGTGAGGATATGGCCCCAGATTAAATTAAAGCAATTTCTCCTGAAATAGGTTGACATTAGAAAAAGCTATTGAGAAAAAAACCTGAAATTTGGGCCTCTGGCTCCTTATTTACCCATAAAGTCTGGATTTTTCCCCAAAAAGAAAGCTCGTGCAAGGTGAGGATATGGCCCCAGATTAAATTAAAGCAATTTCCCGTGAAATAGATTGACATTTGAAAAAGCTATTGAGGAAAAACATGAAATTTTGTCCTCTGGCGCCTTATTTAACCCTGATGTTGGGATTTTTCCACAAAAAGAAAGCTCGTGCAAGGTGAGGATATGGCCCCAGATTAAATTAAATCAATTTCCCCAGAAATAGGTTGACATTTGAAAAAGCTATTGAGAAAAAACCTGAAATTTGGGCCTCTGGCTCCTTATTTACCCATAAGGTCGGGATTTTTCCCCAAAAAGAAAGCTCGTGCAAGGTGAGGATATGGCCCCAGATTAAATTAAAGCAATTTCCCCTGTAATAGGTTGACATTTGAAAAAGCTATTGAGTAAAAACATGAAATTTGGTCCTCTAGCGCCTTATTTAACCCTGATGTTGGGTTTTTTCCCACAAAAAGAAAGCTCACGCAAGGTGAGCATATGGCCCCAGATTAAATTAAATCAATTTCCCCAGAAATAGGTTGACATTTGAAAAAGCTATTGAGGAAAAAACCTGAAATTTGTGCCTCTGGCGCCTTATTTAACCCTGATGTTGGGATTTTTTCCCCAAAAACAAAGCTCGTGCAAGGTGAGGATATGGCCCCAGATTAAATTAAAGCAATTTCCCCTGAAATAGGTTGACATTTAAAAAAGCTATTGAGAAAAAAAACCTGAAATTTGGACCTCTGGCTCCTTATTTACCCATAAAGTCCGGAGTTTTCCCCAAAAAGAAAGCTCGTGCAAGATGAAGATATGGCCCCAAATTAAATTAAAGCACTTTCCCCTGAAATAGGTTGACATTTGAAAAGCTATTGAGGAAAAACATGAAATTTGTGCCTCTGGCACCTTATTTAACTCTGATGTTGGGATTTTTTCCCCAAAAAGAAAGCTCGTGCAAGGTGAGGATATGGCCCCAGATTAAATTAAAGCAATTTCTCCTGAAATAGGTTGACATTAGAAAAAGCTATTGAGAAAAAAACCTGAAATTTGGGCCTCTGGCTCCTTATTTACCCATAAAGTCTGGATTTTTTCCCCAAAAAGAAAGCTCGTGCAAGGTGAGGATATGGCCCCAGATTAAATTAAAGCAATTTCCCCTGAAATAGATTGACATTTGAAAAAGCTATTGAGGAAAAACATGAAATTTTGTCCTCTGGCGCCTTATTTAACCCTGATGTTGGGATTTTTCCACAAAAAGAAAGCTCGTGCAAGGTGAGGATATGGCCCCAGATTAAAGTAAATCAATTTCCCCAGAAATAGGTTGACATTTGAAAAAGCTATTGAGAAAAAAACCTGAAATTTTGGCCTCTGGCTCCTTATTTACCCATAAAGACGGGATTTTTCCCCAAAAACAAAGCTCGTGCAAGGTGAGGATATGGCCCCAGATTAAATTAAAGCAATTTCCCCTGAAATAGGTTGACATTTGAAAAAGCTATTGAGGAAAAACATGATATTTGGTCCTCTGCTGCCTTATTTAACCCTGATGTTGGGATTTTTCCCCAAAAAGAAAGCTTGTGCAAGGTGAGGATATGGCCCCAGATTAAATTAAATCAATTTCTCCAGAAATAGGTTGACATTTGAAAAAGCTATTAAGAAAAAACCTGAAATTTGGGCCTCTGGTGCCTTATTTAACCCTGATGTTGGGATTTTTCCCAAAAAAGAAAGCTCGTACAAATTGAGGATATGGGCTCAGATTAAAATGAAGCAAATTCCCCTGAAATAGGTTGACATTTGAAAAAGCTATTGAGGAAAAACATGAAATTTGGGCCTCTGTCGCCTTATTTAACCCTGATGTTGGGATTTTTTCCCCAAAAAGAAAGCTCGTGCAAGGTGAGGATATGGACCCAGATTAAATTAAAGCAATTTTCCCTGAAATAGGTTGACATTTGAAAAAGCTATTGAGAAAAAACCTGAAATTTGGGCCTCTGGCTCCTTATTTACCCATAAGGTCGGGATTTTTTCCCCAAAAAGAAAGCTCGTGCAAGGTGAGGATATGGCCCCAGATTAAATTAAAGCAATTTCCCCTGTAATAGGTTGACATTTGAAAAAGCTATTGAGTAAAAACATGAAATTTGGTCCTCTAGCGCCTTATTTAACCCTGATGTTGGGTTTTTTCCCACAAAAAGAAAGCTCATGCAAGGTGAGCATATGGCCCCAGATTAAATTAAATCAATTTCCCCAGAAATAGGTTGACATTTGAAAAAGCTATTGAGGAAAAAACCTGAAATTTGTGCCTCTGGCGCCTTATTTAACCCTGATGTTGGGATTTTTCCCCAAAAGAAAGCTCGTTCAAGGTGAGGATATGGCCCCAGATTAAATTAAAGCAATTTCTCCTGAAATAGGTTGACATTAGAAAAAGCTATTGAGAAAAAAACCTGAAATTTGGGCCTCTGGCTCCTTATTTACCCATAAAGTCTGGATTTTTCCCCAAAAAGAAAGCTCGTGCAAGGTGAGGATATGGCCCCAGATTAAATTAAAGCAATTTCCCGTGAAATAGATTGACATTTGAAAAAGCTATTGAGGAAAAACATGAAATTTTGTCCTCTTGGCGCCTTATTTTACCCTGATGTTGGGATTTTTCCACAAAAAGAAAGCTCGTGCAAGGTGAGGATATGGCCCCAGATTAAATTAAAGCAATTTCCCCCTGTAATAGTTGACATTTGAAAAAGCTATTGAGTAAAAACATGAAATTTGGTCCTCTAGCGCCTTATTTAACCCTGATTTGGGTTTTTTTTCCCCACAAAAGAAAGCTCATGCAAGGTGAGCATATGGCCCCAGATTAAATTAAATCAATTTCCCCAGAAATAGGTTGACATTTGAAAAAGCTATTGAGGAAAAAACCTGAAATTTGTGCCTCTGGCGCCTTATTTAACCCTGATGTTGGATTTTTCCCCAAAAAGAAAGCTCGTTCAAGGTGAGGATATGGCCCCAGATTAAATTAAAGCAATTTCTCCCTGAAATAGGTTGACATTAGAAAAAGCTATTGAGAAAAAAACCTGAAATTTGGGCCTCTGGCTCCTTATTTACCCATAAGTCTGGATTTTTCCCCATAAAGAAAGCTCGTGCAAGGTGAGGATATGGCCCCAGATTAAATTAAAGCAATTTCCCGTGAAATAGATTGACATTTGAAAAAGCTATTGAGGAAAAACATGAAATTTTGTCCTCTGGCGCCTTATTTAACCCTGATGTTGGGATTTTTCCACAAAAAGAAAGCTCGTGCAAGGTGAGGATATGGCCCCAGATTAAATTAAATCAATTTCCCCAGAAATAGGTTGACATTTGAAAAAGCTATTGAGAAAAAAAACTGAAATTTGGGCCTCTGGCTCCTTATTTACCCATAAAGTCGGGATTTTTCCCCAAAAACAAAGCTCGTGCAAGGTGAGGATATGGCCCCAGATTAAATTAAATCAATTTCCCCAGAAATAGGTTGACATTTGAAAAAGCTATTGAGAAAAAACCTGAAATTTGGGCCTCTGGCTCCTTATTTACCCATAAGGTCGGGATTTTTTCCCCAAAAACAAAGCTCGTGCAAGGTGAGGATATGGCCCCAGATTAAATTAAAGCAATTTCCCCTGAAATAGGTTGACATTTGAAAAAGCTATTGAGTAAAAACATGAAATTTGGTCCTCTAGCGCCTTATTTAACCCTGATGTTGGGTTTTTTCCCACAAAAAGAAAGCTCACACAAGGTGAGCATATGGCCCCAGATTAAATTAAATCAATTTCCCCAGAAATAGGTTGACATTTGAAAAAGCTATTGAGGAAAAAAACCTGAAATTTGTGCCTCTGGCGCCTTATTTAACCCTGATGTTGGGATTTTTTCCTCAAAAACAAAGCTCGTGCAAGGTGAGGATATGGCCCCAGATTAAATTAAAGCAATTTCCCCTGAAATAGGTTGACATTTAAAAAAGCTATTGAGAAAAAAAAACCTGAAATTTGGGCCTCTGGCTCCTTATTTACCCATAAAGTCGGGAGTTTTCCCCAAAAAGAAAGCTCGTGCAAGATGAAGATATGGCCCCAATTAAATTAAAGTACTTTCCCCCTGAAATAGGTTGACATTTGAAAAAGCTATTGAGGAAAAACATGAAATTTGGGCCTCTGGCACCTTATTTAACTCTGATGTTGGGATTTTTCCCCAAAAAGAAAGCTCGTGCAAGGTGAGGATATGGCCCCAGATTAAATTAAAGCAATTTCTCCTGAAATAGGTTGACATTAGAAAAAGCTATTGAGAAAAAAAACCTGAAATTTGGGCCTCTGGCTCCTTATTTACCCATAAAGTCTGGATTTTTCCCCAAAAAGAAAGCTCGTGCAAGGTGAGGATATGGCCCCAGATTAAATTAAAGCAATTTCCCCTGAAATAGATTGACATTTGAAAAAGCTATTGAGGAAAAACATGAAATTTTGTCCTCTGGCGCCTTATTTAACCCTGATGTTGGGATTTTTTCCACAAAAAGAAGCTCGTGCAAGGTGAGGATATGGCCCCAGATTAAAGTAAATCAATTTCCCCAGAAATAGGTTGACATTTGAAAAAGCTATTGAGAAAAAACCTGCAATTTTGGCCTCTGGCTCCTTATTTACCCATAAAGACGGGATTTTTCCCAAAAAACAAAGCTCGTGCAAGGTGAGGATATGGCCCCAGATTAAATTAAAGCAATTTCCCCTGAAATAGGTTGACATTTGAAAAAGCTATTGAGGAAAAACATGATATTTGGTCCTCTGCCGCCTTATTTAACCCTGATGTTGGGATTTTTCCCCAAAAAGAAAGCTTGTGCAAGGTGAGGATATGGCCCCCAGATTAAATTAAATCAATTTCTCCAGAAATAGGTTGACATTTGAAAAAGCTATTAGAAAAAACCTGAAATTTGGGCCTCTGGTGCCTTATTTAACCCTGATGTTGGGATTTTTCCCAAAAAAGAAAGCTCGTACAAATTGAGGATATGGCCTCAGATTAAAATGAAGCAAATTCCCCTGAAATAGGTTGACATTTGAAAAAGCTATTGAGGAAAAACATGAAATTTGGGCCTCTGTCGCCTTATTTAACCCTGATGTTGGGATTTTTCCCCAAAAGAAAGCTCGTGCAAGGTGAGGATATGGCCCCAGATTAAATTAAAGCAATTTTCCCTGAATAGGTTGACATTTGAAAAAGCTATTGAGAAAAAAACCTGAAATTTGGGCCTCTGGCTCCTTATTTACCCATAAGGTCGGGATTTTTCCCCCAAAAAGAAAGCTCGTGCAAGGTGAGGATATGGCCCCAGAATTAAATTAAAGCAATTTCCCCTGTAATAGGTTGACATTTGAAAAAGCTATTGAGTAAAAACATGAAATTTGGTCCTCTAGCGCCTTATTTAACCCTGATGTTTGGTTTTTTTTCCCACAAAAGAAAGCTCATGCAAGGTGAGCATATGGCCCCAGATTAAATTAAATCAAATTTCCCCAGAAATAGGTTGACATTTGAAAAGCTATTGAGGAAAAAACCTGAAATTTGTGCCTCTGGCGCCTTATTTAACCCTGATGTGGGATTTTTCCCCAAAAAGAAAGCTCGTTCAAGGTGAGGATATGGCCCCCAGATTAAATTAAAGCAATTTCTCCTGAATAGGTTGACATTAGAAAAAGCTATTGAGAAAAAAACCTGAAATTTGGGCCTCTGGCTCCTTATTTACCCATAAAGTCTGGATTTTCCCCAAAAAGAAAGCTCGTGCAAGGTGAGGATATGGCCCCAGATTAAATTAAAGCAATTCCCGTGAAATAGATTGACATTTGAAAAAGCTATTGAGGAAAAACATGAAATTTTGTCCTCTGGCGCCTTATTTAACCCTGATGTTGGGATTTTTCCACAAAAAGAAAGCTTGTGCAAGGTGAGGATATGGCCCCAGATTAAATTAAAGCAATTTCCCCTGTAATAGGTTGACATTTGAAAAAGCTATTGAGTAAAAAACATGAAATTTGGTCCTCTAGCGCCTTATTAACCCTGATGTTGGGATTTTTCCACAAAAAGAAAGCTCGTGCAAGGTGAGGATATGGCCCCAGATTAAATTAAATCAATTTCCCCCAGAAATAGGTTGACATTTGAAAAAGCTATTGAGAAAAAACCTGAAATTGGGCCTCTGGCTCCTTATTTACCCATAAGGTCGGGATTTTTCCCCAAAAAGAAAGCTCGTGCAAGGTGAGGATATGGCCCCCAGATTAAATTAAAGCAATTCCCCTGTAATAGGTTGACATTTGAAAAAGCTATTGAGTAAAAACATGAAATTTGGTCCTCTAGCGCCTTATTTAACCCTGATGTTGGGTTTTTTCCCACAAAAAGAAGCTCACGCAAGGTGAGCATATGGCCCCAGATTAAATTAAAGCAATTTCCCCAAAATAGGTTGACATTTGAAAAAGCTATTGAGGAAAAACCTGAAATTTGGGCCTCTGGCTCCTTATTTAACCCTGATGTTGGGATTTTTTTCCCCAAAACAAAGCTTGTGCAAGGTGAGGATATGGCCCCAGATTAAAATGAAGCAATTTCCCTCTGAAATAGGTTGACATTTAAAAAAGCTATTGAGAAAAAAAACCTGAAATTTGGGCCTCTGGCTCCTATTTACCCATAAAGTCGGGAGTTTTCCCCAAAAAGAAAGCTCGTGCAAGATGAAGATATGGCCCCAAATTAAATTAAAGCACTTTCCCTGAAATAGGTTGACATTTGAAAAAGCTATTGAGGAAAAAACATGAAATTTGGGCCCTCTGGCACCTTATTTAACTCTGATGTTGGGATTTTTCCCCAAAAAGAAAGCTCGTGCAAGGTGAGGATATGGCCCCAGATTAAATTAAACCAATTTTCTCCTGAAATAGGTTGACATTAGAAAAAACTATTGAGAAAAAAAACCTGAAATTGGGCCCTCTGGCTCTTTATTTACCCATAAAGTCTGGATTTTTTCCCCAAAAAGAAAGCTCGTGCAAGGTGAGGATATGGCCCCAGATTAAATTAAAGCAATTTCCCCTGAAATAGATTGACATTTGAAAAAGCTATTGAGGAAAAACATGAAATTTTGTCCTCTGGCGCCTTATTTAACCCTGATGTTGGGATTTTTCCACAAAAAGAAAGCTCGTGCAAGGTGAGGATATGGCCCCAGATTAAAGTAAATCCAATTTTCCCCAGAAATAGGTTGACATTTGAAAAAGCTATTGAGAAAAAACCTGAAATTTTGTCCTCTGGCGCCTATTTAACCCTGATGTTGGGATTTTTCCCAAAAAAGAAAGCTCGTACAAATTGAGGATATGGCCTCAGCTTCAAATGAAGCAATTCCCCTGAAATAGGTTGACATTTGAAAAAGCTATTGAGGAAAAACATGAAATTTGGGCCTCTGTCGCCTTATTTAACCCTGATGTTGGGATTTTTCCCCAAAAAGAAAGCTCGTGCAAGGTGAGGATATGGACCCAGATAAATTTAAAGCAATTTTCCCTGAATAGGTTGACATTTGAAAAGCTATTGAGAAAAAACCTGAAATTTGGGCCTCTGGCTCCTTATTTACCCATAAGGTCGGGATTTTCCCCAAAAGAAAGCTCGTGCAAGGTGAGGATATGGCCCCAGATTAATTAAAGCAATTTCCCCTGTAATAGGTTGACATTTGAAAAAGCTATTGAGTAAAAACATGAAATTTGGTCCTCTAGCGCCTTATTTAACCCTGATGTTGGGTTTTTTCCCACAAAAACAAAGCTCATGCAAGGTGAGCATATGGCCCCCAGATTAAATTAAATCAATTTCCCCAGAAATAGGTTGACATTTGAAAAAGCTATTGAGGAAAAAACCTGAACTTTGTGCCTCTGGCGCCTTATTTAACCTGATGTTGGGATTTTCCCCAAAAAGAAAGCTCGTTCAAGGTGAGGATATGGCCCCAGATTAAATTAAAGCAATTTCTCCTG
>NC_047105.1:110493770-110495784 GCF_902500255.1 Thalassophryne amazonica
ATTTCTATAAACATCCTAGTTTTATATTGGATGCTTAAATTATTTACTTTGACACAGAAACATTATTTCACAAAAACCCCAAAACAACCAGGGTCAAAAATTATATCCCCCCTCATGCTAATAGTCAAGTGTGAATCCTTTTTAATGGATAACAGCCTGCAGTTGTTTGTTGTAGTTTTCAACAAGTCCCAGGCATGTCTCCTGAGGAATCCCAGCCCATTCGTCTTTGGCGAATCTCTCAAGGTCCTCCAGATTTGATGGTCTTCTGGCATGGACTTTGGTCTTCAGTTCACCCCACAGACTATCAATATGATTCAAGTCAGAGCTTTATGCAGACCCGTGAAATACATCTTCTGGAGGTATTTCTTCACCAGAGTGATGCATGTTTTATTTCATTGTCGTGTTGGAAGACAAAGCGATGACCCAGTCCCAGTTTTGCTGCTAACTGTTTGAGGTTTTCTTTCAAAATTTTCACATGTCCTTCTTTCTTCATTCCTGCCACCTTGAGGATATTCCCAGTTGCAGACCCCCTGAAGGATACCCATTGCATAACACTCCGCTGGTGTTCCACTGTGGGCACGGTGTTCTTTAGGTCGTACGCTTCTCCCGTCTTTCTCCAAGCATAGGCACTATGTCTCTGGCTAGAGAGCTCCAATTTCGTCTCATCTGACTGAAGGACATGCTTCCCTATGTTTAGTCTTTCTCCAGGTTCTTAGCATACTTCAGTCTGCCTTGAAGGTGTCGCTTCTGCAGAAGTGGAGCTGTTCTTCTCTAGTGATCATCTTCTTTGGACTACAATTCTGCAGTTGGCTAGTCCTTCACTCATGTCTTGACAGTTGTTCTGGGGTCTTAACACACATCTCTCACTAGTTTTCTTTCCAGAGTCTTTGAAATCTTTCACTTCCTACCTCTGCCATTGAATTTCTTGATACTTCCCACTCCATTCTTCACATATGGAAACACTGTGATAACTTTGTATGTCCTTCTCCTGCTTGTGAGCACCAATTATTGTGTTTTCTGAATTCTAAACAGATCTTTTGATTCTTTCTGAAGTGACAGCTCAATCCTTACCACTCAGGAGTAACGGAAGACAGAGTTGGGAATGAGAGGAACAGTAGTAGCCAGTAAACCAGTATTGATCAGTTTGTCTGGAATTTATACTGTGTATTTATATTTGCAAACTGTTTTTCTTTTTTACTTTCACTTTTGATACTCTGTGGCTTCTTACCCTGTGTACTGCTATACAATGCTGCTGGAACCTCGATTTCCCTGAGGGAGTCTTCCCAAGGGATTAATAAAGTTCTATCTACTCTAATCTGAAGTTTTATACTGTGTGTACATTAGAAGATAACCTTCAGTTTTACAAGCTTTGCGCATACAAAGTCAAAGCACATCATTGTCCAACAGTGGTTTGTACTATGGTTAAAAAAATAGGTCAGTTTTTAAGGGGGCTAATAATTTTGACCCTGGCAGTTTTTTTTTTTTATGCTGCAGCCTATCCAAGCAGTCATGGCATGAGGAGGGGTACAGCCTGGATGTACCCCGATTTAAATACAGCACAGCTCAGCAGGCCACAGACAGACAAAAACATTCACACTCACAAACTCCACACAGAAAGGACCAGGTAGGAAGCAAACCGACAACCTTCTTGCTGTGAGGTAACAGTGCTAACCACTAAGCTACTGTGCCACCTGGAGGCAGACATGTCTGTAGGATATTACATAGACAAAATAAAGTTGCTTTTTTCAATTACTGCTCAGTGTTCACCAATGTAAAAGGTTTGTCATTGTTATATGCCCTTTTTAATGAGGCGAGATGCAAGATATAACATATACCATTGTCCAGCATAATGCATTCCTCTGTGTTACCAAGGCCAAGACATAAGTGGGGAAAAAAAAAGTATTTAGTCAGCCCCTGACTGTGCGAGTTCTCCTACTTAGAAAGATGAGAGGTCTGTAATTTTCAACATAGTATACTTCAACTATGAGAGACAAAATGAGAAAAAAAAAAAAAA